>NC_067154.1:34125557-34425557 GCF_903995435.1 Acomys russatus | reverse complement strand
TTCAAAAGAAATTATTGCCAATTTAACACCAAGTCCCAAGGGCTATGTGATTTGCAACTCTCTTCTGTAATTTTCTTTGCATATATTTTTAAAAATTATGCTTCCAGTAGCATCAGCAGCATCAATTTGAGTAACAGAATTTCTACTTAGTTCAAGGGTATTCAGGTAATAAACATAGTTAACTTTAAATGAATGCTGTCTTCATCCTTGCTTTGCTGATTTTAATATATTTTATAAGATTAATGTATATGCACTGTTTTTGTCCAACATTATTTACATATATGCATATATATGACATATAATATATATTGAATGTTTCAAATGTAGGCTATTTTTTCAATTAGAAGAGTGAAATATGATTTACGCATTAACTAAATAAGGAAAAAAGTAAAAGTAGATTATTTAGATATATTTTCCTTGACTAGTAACCAAAATTACATTACTAACTCATATTTGTAGTAATGCTATTTTAGAAGAGGACAAGTATAAAAAGTAGTCAGATTTTCAATGGCCTAAAATTTCTTTGTACTCCTCAAATCTATACGGTTCTATTTTGTCTTTCTCCTTTGAATTTTCTTTTAGGCATTTGGGTCTGATGTACCTATCAGAATAAAAACAAACAGCAATGAAAAGGAAAATGTTCCTCCAACACAAAATTCCGTTTGCTGTTCTTTAAGTGAACTCTTGCCATGTGACATTTTAAAATGGCGTCCTTGATGCCTAAGTCTAAAAATTGCTCTTTTCTCATATTTTGATTTTGTTGATTGATAGCAACTTTTTAGAACTTAAGAGTCAAACCTATGGCTTAACTAAAAGAAATAGTTTTTCAAAGTCAAAGGTATTTCTTTGCTATTTGGGATGTTGTCTTTGTCTATATTAGATGAAACAAAGCACAACATTTACTTTTAATTCTTTTCATGTATATTAAGATCCCACAACCCATTTAATACTATAGAGATACATCTTAAAATAAAATTGGCTGGACCTACATGAAAATTTGAAAATATAATTTTAAATAACCACATCTTTTTGTTACGTTGTAAATAAGTTGCACTATTTGGGGAAAGAGTAGCAGTGGAGATATGGCTCTGTTAGAAAAATGTCCCTCATAATAAGAAAGACCAGAATTCATTGTCTACATAAATATTTAGGCACATTAAAATACAATGTATGATAAGATAGAAGATAGGAGAGAGTTGGGTATCTAGACTTTGCAGGCCAGACAACCTAGCAGAATTGGTTATCTTGAGTTTCAGTGAGAGACTCTATTTAAAAGTAAGATACAGAGAGGTGGGAAAACTTAACATCTACCTCTACATTACATACATGTGAGTGTGCATTACATACATACATTACATACATGTGTCTGTGCATATGTACAACAGCCCTACCCCAACACACATATACTCACACACACAGAGACACACACACTTTTTGGAGGGGGGACATAGTCACAGTAATCATTCTATGCTGTTTTGTTTTGTTTTGTTTGGGTTTGATTTGTTTCATTTGGTTTGGTTTTTTTTTTTTTTTTTTTTTTTTTTTTATTAATTTATTCTTGTTACATCTCAATGTTTATCCCATTCCTTGTATCCTCCCATTCCTCCCCGCCCCCCCATTTTCCCATTATTCCCCTCCCCTATGACTGTTCCTGAGGGGGATTATGTCCCCCTATATATTCTCATAGGATATCAAGTCTCTTCTTGGCTACTTGCTGTCCTTCCTCTGAGTGCCACCAGGTCTCCCCCTCCAGGGGACATGGTCAAATGTGAGGCACCAGAGTACGTGAGAAAGTCGTATCACACTCTCCACTCAACTGTGGAGAATATTCTGACCATTGGCTAGATCTGGGAAGGGGTTTAAAGTTTACCTCCTGTATTATCCTTGGCTGGTGCCTTAGTTTGAGCGGGACCCCTGGGCCCAAATCTGCCTATCATATTGTTCTACTTGTAGATTTCTAGGACCCTCTGGATCCTTTTATTTTGCTCTTCTCCCATGCGTCTCTCATTTAGAGTCCCAATAGGATGCCTTCCCCTCTGTCCCAGTTTCCTGGTTTGGTTTTTTTTTTCAATAGAGGATTTCTCTGTGTAGCCTTGGCTATCCTGGACTCACTTTGTCGACCAGGCTATCCTCAAACTAACATCAATCTGCCAGCCTCTGCCTCCCCAGTGCTTGGATTAAAGCCATACACCACTATGCCTGGCCCACACTCTATGCCTTTATTAGTTATTGTAAACTCATGGGAATAAATCAGTGCTATATCAGGAACATCTGCTTACCATTCAGAGGTTTTGGGCTGTCACCCCTCTTGTTATCATCAAGGATAGTAATGTCTGATGATTCCTTTTGCCTTAGATTTCTCACTTTAACTATATAGCTTTTGAAATATAATTGCTAGAGCTAAGTTCATTCTGATATTAGTTTGGGAATGAAGAGGAAAGTAGCTAATGTTTAAGCACATATTATGATGTATCCACTGAATGAACTGTGGGAAAATAAGACATTTAATTGAAATTATATTCAATGAAGCAAAGTAAGTAGGAATTTTTATAATATGACACAAATCACATGAAATATGACTGATTTATGCATGCTATTATTGTCAGCCTTTTCCTAGTTCTAATTTACTTATTGACAATAACCAGAAAAATGCCAATTGCAAACATGAAATTGTTAAAAACAAAAGGCCAGGTTGTGGCTTTTATGTATCAAGAGAAGGAAAGATGAAATGTAATATATGGATTATATTGAGGTTTGAAAGCAACAACTAATATCAGCCAGCAAGTCACTGGATATCAGCAACTTCAAAGAAAATCATCCATAAATAATCTCACACAGCCTTGGGAATTTAAAAACATCTCTCTCTCTCTCTCTCTCTCTCTCTCTCTCTCTCTCGCTCTCTCTCTCGCTCTCGCTCTTTTGGCTTTCATTTTTTCTTGCTACTAATTGTACTATTAAGAACTTAATTGCTTGTGATATGAGGTCATGTTCACTATTAAGTTCGGGACAAATAGTTAATTGTTGATACAAGGATGTAATTTTAGCTCACTGAAGAATCATGACCATTATGCTCCAAGCTGCTAGAATCATAACTAGTATGCATAGTCCTGCACAGACTATCAGAAGAGCTGTATTGACACCAGATAATTGACAGACTACTTACTTATTCTACCATTACTGTGTTAAAGTGTGTACCACTGAGAAGTAATTATTTGTACTGGTGGCTTGGTGTATAAAATAGGATGTGAAAATGAATACAATACTACAAATTCATTTTATATAATAATTATTGAAAAGAAATGTGCTTAGGTCACTGGAAATTTGGAAATGAAGAAGACATAGAATAAATAATGTAGAGGAAATAGGAATACTTCACAAAGAGTAGACAAAGAATAAAATAGTTTGAGTGAAACACAATTTACTTAGAGTTGATAATTTCTACATGATCTCATATGAGTGGTAAAAGAAGACTGATGTTTTGGATATATGTTCAGCATAGTAAACTACTCCAGCAACAACTTTAGTTGGAGGAATAAATGAAAACAGTATTTCCAATTGGTATTTGAGTATGTCCAGCAAAAGGAAGAAGTGCATTTAACATACTATGGGGCATGAGCAATGTTAATCCCTTTAAACAAATAAATCATGTAATCTCTGCAGTGGACTCAAGGAGCTGAGCGGTAGTCCCGTTTCATAGAAGAGGAAGTTGAATCACAAAACAGATAAGTCACTTCCCCTGGGGTCATTCGACATGTCAGAAGCAGCCTTGGGCTTCATCAATCTGACTTTATATTCTGTCTTCTGAATTAAAAAAAAAAAAAAAAAACAAAAACAAAAAAAAAAAAAACAAAAAAAAAACTTCTTCTATCATAGAACCAATCCAAAGATAGAATTCAGGGAGACACAGTGTTTGGTGCTGAGAAATAGAATGCAGACATCAGAAGGGAAGAGTGGCAAGAATCCTCTCAATAAATCCTCAAATTAAACAGTTTTATCTTTTTTGATTGAACTATTTCATTCTAAAGGTTCCTCACTGATCACCGAAGTGTCAGGGATGTTTTCAGAAAGAAAGTATTGAAGAGCTAGCTACTATTTTCAAAGCACATTACCCAGAAAATCACCTAAGCAAGACCCACTTATCATCTATTATGAGGAGAGAAACAGTACTGAGTCCAATGACAGAGGAAAGGGTTTAGTAGCTGTCAGTGCTTTGCCACAGAGGATTATCTACACACAAGCACCTATAGTTACTCCATTGTGCTTTTCCAAGTGTCAGGCCCTCTCTCCCACCCCTAGTCCTCAGAAAGGGGGAATAACACAACCCAGACCCATAAAGACATACACAGTATATACTCACTTATAAATGGATATAAGCCACATAGTACAGGATAACTACACCACAAAACACAGACCTAAAAAAACTAGGTAACTACCAGGATGCAACCTGATAGGCATGATCATATGGTGGGGGAGGAGGTCTCCCTCTGTCACAGACCTAGGGGAGGGGTATAGGGTGAAAGAGGGAGGGAGGAGGAATGGGAAAATAAAAGTGAGTGATTAACAATTGATATATAATCTGAATAAATTACTTAAATTTAAAGAGGAGGAGGAGGAGGAGGAAGAAGAAACTAAGTAACTAGGAGGATCCTAGGTAGAAAGCTTAATTCTCATTCACAAGGATGAATAGAATAGACACTGGAAACAGTTGAAGGGAAGGAAGACCAAGGGAGCCTACCATAGAGGTCCTCTGAAAGACTCCAAAGCTGGAGATCAAAGCAGATGCTAAGGCACACAGGCAAAATGTAGGATGGAGCACAGGGAGTATTATGGAAGGGTTGGGGAATTGAAGGACTTGAGGGGATAGGAGCTTCACAAGGAGACCAATGGAGCCAACAAATCCAGGGGAAGTAGGCAAGGGTACTGAAAAGAGTGATGCACCCACCAAGGACCATGCATGGTGTGGACTTAGACCCTCTGCTCAAGTGTTGTAGATAGGCCACATGGTCTCCTTGTGGGTCCCATAATATGGGGAGTAGGGGTTGTGTCAGTCATGGACTATGATCCCCACACATTGTTTACTTCCTCCTGGTGCGGGCAGCCTTGTCAGGTCACAAAGGAAGAGGATACAGACATTCCAGGTGAGACTTGATGGGCTGGGGTCAGGTGTTAGGGGATGAAATATTTTTAAAAATACGATTCCCCAGGCCTAAACTAGTTTTTGAAATTAGAACAACTTCATCATAAAACTAATTATCTATCTTCACCAACACATTTTGTAACTTTTGTTTGCTTCTTAGTTATGATTACTGTTCTTTAAATGTGTAGAGAGAATAATATAATGACACCTACATTTGATGTCTATAAAAATTGAATTTCAATATTGCTATGTATTTTTAAAATTTTTATTTTTAATATGCTCATTTTTATATCCCACTTGTATCCCCCCTCCCTTCTCACATCCAGATCCCTCCTCCCTTTTCCCTTCTACCCCCTCCTTCCACCCCCTCCTTCCCTGCTCAAGTCTCAGAAAGGGTAGCCTTCCTTTCCCAACATCTGACTTCAGCCAATCTGATCTCATCTGGACTGCCTGTGTCCTCTTCCTCTGTAACCTGGCAGAAGGGGGAAGTGATCAGCATTTTAAATCTTCCTTTATTTCTGCTTTCCTCCTTCCCTATATCCTTCCTTCCTCAATCTTGTATTCAAATATATGAAGTTATCTTGAGCGTGCCCTTATATGGTTCGACATTGCTTTCTTTTTCAGTTGATTCAGACACCTTTGGAAGGAGCAGGCATTTGCACTCACATGCACTTTCTCTCTCTCTCTCTCTCTCTCTCTCTCTCTCTCTCTCTCTCTCTCTCTCTCTCTCTCTCTCTCTCCACACACACACACACACACACCCCACACACATACACACACAAACACACACACATATTAAAATAAAATAAACCTTTGGAAAAGAAATTTTAAAACAGATAAAAATATACATAGTTATTAGTTAAATCTATATTAACTATATTTGGAAACTGTCATACATTTATGTGTATACCTTATATATACTGTCTTTGCTCCATCTTGTCCTCATGAAGCCACTGATCTATCTTCTTTCTGGCCAATCACCCTTCTACTTTCATGTTTTTTTTTTTCTTTTGCTTAGTTTTACTCTGTTTTGTGCTTCAGTGACTCAGTGGAATTTCCTATGAGAATGAATCAGGGGATATTTGCAGGAGAATGGACTCTGGGAACCTAACCAATGGTAATACCACCCTAGAACATTTCTTTATATACCACTATCCATTGCCTGGATATAAATGCCAAATATAGAGGAGATCTCATCTGTCCCTCACCTTCTTAGAACACTAGAATATATCAATGACCACACTCTTGCAAGTAGTATCAGCTACTGAGTGTTCAAGAGTCTAGGAGCTATGTCTTTTTCACAAATAGCATTCCACAGATCAACCCCTTCTCCTGGTTCTTACAATATTTAAGCTCTTTTCTATTATGTTTCTTAAGCCTGAAAGGGTGTGATATACAAATGCATTACTTTGAGGACCAATTTCATGACACAATGGGTTAGGCACTTGTTGTGTAAGTCTGGTAACCTGAGTACAATCTCTGAAATGCATATTATTGTGGAAGGAGTAAAGCGCTATCCCAAGAACATGTTCTGACCTCCAAATGTGCCCTGTGGCATGAATACTCCTCTGTATATAGATCATAAACATACATACACATACTTATCATTGTTATTGTACTTTAAGAAAGCCTTCTTTTAAAAAGACATTGCTTTTGATTAAGTAGAAGTCTCTTTAGATGTGTCATAATTTCTTCTGATCTATTCATAAATTAATTTTTCTATGATTAGTGTTGGGATGAAATCATATCAGATCTTCTGTGAAATATACAATGCCTCACATTCCATAATTCATTTAAAATATAAATCATACTTTTCACACATATTTTTAAATTTGAGCTTCTTTAAAAGGATACAAACCCTATAGTTTTTGACATACGCTACAGTTGTTGACAGAGGTAGAAAAGTAAGAATAGAAACAGGTAGGCAGACTAAAGGTAGATAGATAGATAGATAGACAGATAGATAGATAGATATAAAGACTAATAGGTGTGGTTATGTACATGGCCTTAAGTTGATTCCTGTGAAAATAAGATTATTTTCATTTCCTCCAACTGAAAGTAAATTTAGATAGCTACTTTAATCTCTTAGTGATTTTCGTTACAAAGAAAGAAAATCCCCCTTACATGCACATTCATTAATTGTTATGCTTGGTAGTTTGTTGTACATGAAAGTATTGTCTACTTATAGCATGTTATGCTGTTACACAACTTCTACTATCTTCAGAGTTATTTTAAGTTAATTTATAAGCTCATGGCTTAAAGCCTGAAACTTATTTGTTAGTCAAGGTCTGTCACCTGGAAACTAAAGAAGACTTTATGTAGAAAACTTACTGGGTAAGTAGCTCTGTTGACCTTATTTTTTACAGCACTAGGTCCTTTGGGGAGTATGTTTTCTTGCAGACAGAATATGTCATTATTTTGTTTTCATTAGTTAATATACAATTATAATAAATCTCAAGTTTTAAAATTGAAATTTAGATGAGATATGGTGCGTTAAACACTGTATGGACAGTAGATAAAACAAGAAATATATTTTTCAGATTAAATTAAAAATTAACTGGACTTTTCCCCTAAATTATAATTACAAATATTCTCTTATGGTTATAAAGGAAGTGGTGAGAACAAATTCTTGTACTATTTTTAATGAGGCAGAATTTTCACTTTATCAACAAAGCAACATTACCCTTAGCTTAGCCTACTCACCTTTTCCTTGTAACCATCTATCTAATTTCTTGTATTAATTTGTGTATATTTCACATGTTCACCAGAGAAATTAATTTAATTTGATCATGACCTTATTACTCAAAGATAAACCTTGAATCATAACCTTTTCTCTTTTGTGATGTCACAGAAGGTTGCCTTTTAGTCTTGCAACAGATCAATGACTGTCATTCAGAATGAAGCTTTCACTAGCTCTGAGTGGCACCTGGTGGTTATTTATAGCATGACCAGCAAAGCCATCTATCATTCTTGACAGCTTGTGTGTTACTAGCCTAGTGTCATGTTTCCTTCTAATACTACTTGCAAAACATCTACCGATCTATTCATTTCCATTTTATTCTGTCTACTTCTAAACAAATATTACATAGATAATTATTTGCTTAAGGCTAAATATATAAAGATGTATAACATTTTCCCCTACATTCAGAAACAATGTATATAACCTCATTGTTAATTTTGGAAAAAACAAAACAAAACAAATGTATACTGCTATAGAAAACAAGATAAACATATTCCTTAAATATATTACTGTATTATGAGAGACTGTGACCATAAATGTAGGTTATTGAATAAGACAGTGAATATTGCTTATAAAGTAAAAATGATATCAAACTTGATTACAGAGAGTGAGAAATTTTGCACCTCAATGTTACTTTAAATGGAGCTTCTCATACATAGTCATTTATTTACAATCTTATTTCCTTAATCTATACTAAATCATATATGTTCATTAGAGAAATCAAATTTGTAGCCAGGAAAATCCATGTACATATGACTTAAGTTATACACACACACACACACACACACACACACACACACACACACACACACACACACTCACACAATGTTGTGCAGAGCAAAATAATTATGACACATTTAAAGGACTTAATAATGCAAAATACAAGTATTTTCATGATGTGGCACTTAAGTTAAAAGCTTCCATATTTAGAACTAAGGGAAATAATTCAAAATAAATACAACTGAACAATAACAAAGCAAACTCTTTGTCACACAGTGCTTCATTAAGACATAATAGTTATAAAGGAGACAGACATATTTTCAAACACTGAACCTTAAAAATTATGAGCAATATCTCACATTCTTTGCCTCTTTGTTTTCTATTAAACTTAGTTTCTTATGAAATATTCATCCATAAAGTAAGAACATGTATTATCTGTCTGTCTGTCTGCCTGTCTGTCTGTCTCTGGTACATACACACACACATATGTACACACACATACATACACACACATACATACACACACACATACATACACACACACACAAACACACACACACACACACACACACACTTCATAATTTCCGAGTAGGATTTATCTATAAAATCCAGATTCTCATTAACTTTTTGTATATAGTTTTCAGTCAAATAATCCTTAGAAATTGTCTAAGAAGAAAATGTATGGAGTCATCAAACATAATCCATAAATTTGAGTCTTATCCAAGTTTTTTTTTTTCCTTAAACAGAACATGAACAAGAGGCAAAAGAAATGTCTATTTTTTTGGACTCAGTAAGTATTTAATGAGGTTTAGTTTCATGTTTAAGTAGATGCTGGACAGAAACTGAGAAGAATCCTGTAAAATGAATACCACAAAGTGAGAGAATCTCTCTTTCCTATCACTGAAGATAATTAGCTAAAAGAATCAGTAGGCTAACTTAGAGACAAGCTGTGGCTCTTTACACTCTAGCCTGAAGCAGTAACCCACATGGCAGGCAAAAAAATGTCACAGAACATTCAGCCTAAAAAAAAAATTTATTATACCTACAATAGAAAAGCTTAGATAAGTTGTTCTAGCCTTATTCAGATTTTTCAGTCTGTGAATGTAATGTGCCTGTGTATGTCTGTGTGTGTTTGTACACCTGTGTTTGAGTGTGGGTTTGTTTGTGTGTTTGCCTGTGTAAAGCTATTCTAAGCTTTATGTAGGCTGGTTAATTTGTTAAGTAGTAATTGAGCAAGTTAGAGATGTATAGACTGACAGATATATTTAATACACTATTTTTGACTACTTCACATATTAAAAACTGTTTAAACAAACAAAACTAAAACTTAACCACGCACCTCAAAAGTAGAGTGGCATAAATGTAAACTTTAGACAATTCTGCTAAATCTCATGTATTTCATCACAAATATTATTTTATATTCTTAATGCCTTGGTTAGGTAGTTATAAGATAGTCAGTCACCTGGTGACAAATTAGAATATAGATAGCTACAGGCTGAATCACTGAAAATGTCACGAAAGAGAGCCTCCCAGTAAGACAGCACTGAACACTGTGGCCTACAGAGAAAGCATTCACAGGCGCTAGAGGAAAACTACTCTCCTGGGTTCATTGATAATAGGCTAAGACTGAAAATCTCAGAAGTCTTAATGGCAACAGATGTTCTATTGCAAAGAACAAGTTTCTAAATTGTGATCTCGTCTAATCTCTCAGACACACACCCTCTCTTTAGAAGTGCGGTGAGGAGATGCAAAAGGCAGAATACCTCTACCCATTGCTAAGTCTTTTTATTCAGACAGCAGAATCGTAAGACATTTGCATAAAAGGTTGAAAACTTTAAAGACTTGATTTTTTTTGTGTGTCTTTATAGCAGAAACTACCATACATACCCAGAGTGTATGTATGTAACTGATGAGGGAGTATGAGCAATATGGTCAGTTGAGTCAAAAAAAAATTATGAAATAATCATCACAGAAATTTCTATATAGGATATGAAATGGATTTACACACACACACACACACACACACACACACAACTGCATGTTATAAAATATGCTGCTTCTAGAGATATGCATGGACATGTAATTAATAACAGGTACAGCTTTTGCTGAAATCCTGAGTCAATTCCCGACATCTCTGTTGGGAGATTCACAGTTGGCTGTAATTTGTCTCTGGGGAGATCTTTTAAGAATGTTATCTTAGAGAGTAACAGGTAACTATCTTGGAGAGTAACAGGTAACTATCTTGAAAATCAAACAATAGTAGTGAAGGTAAATGAGAATAACTTGTTAAAAAGTAAAAGCTATAGATTTTAATTTAGCCCAAAAATTCAAGTGACACCACATGCTGGCAAGGATGTGGAGAGAGAGGAACACTCCTTCATTGCTGGTGGGAATGCAAACTAGTACAACTACTTTGGAAATCTTTATGGCACTTTCTCAGAAAAATTAAAATAGGGCTTCTTCAAGACTCAGCTATTCCACTCCTTGCAATATACCCAGAAAATGCTCTACTACACATTCATAATAGCCAGAACATGGAGACAGCCCTAGTGTCCCTCAGTACAAGAATGGATAAAGAAACTGGTACATTTACACTATGGAATACTAAGCTATTAAAAACAAGGAATTTCCAAAATTTGTGGACAAATGGATTGAACTAGAAATTATCATAAGGAGTGAGTTCACCCAGAAGCAAAAAAGTCAAATGGTATATATTCACTTATATCAAGACACTAGCCTAAGGGGCATGTCCCATGAAAGTCTTCACTTACCAGGAAAGTGGGTGAGAGGAGAGGACATCCTATTGGGACTCTAGGTGAGAGAAGCATGGGAGAATGGGGAAATAGAAGGATCCAGATGGTTCTAGAAACCTATAAGAAGAGCATTATGACGCAAGGATCTGGGTCCAGGGGTCCTGCTCAAACTATAGCACTAGCCAAGGATAATATAGGCAGTAAACTTCGAACCCCTACCCAGACATAGCTGATGGATAAGACATTCTCCACTGTTGAGTGGAGAGTGGGTTCTGACTTTTTTGCGAACTCTGGTGCCCCATTTTTTACCATGTTCCCTGGATGAGGAGACCTGGTGGCACTCAGAGGAAGGACAGCAGGTTACCAAGAAAAGACTTGATAATTCTGTGAACATATACAAGGGGAGGAGGTCCCATTCAATGACAGACATAGAGGAGGGGAGTAGGGGGAAAACAGGATGGAGGGAGGAATGGTAGGATACAAGAGATGGGATAACAATTTAGATGTAATATGAATAAATTAATAAAATATTTTAAGAAGATGTTAATTTTTTCTTAGTATATTTATCAAAAAGAAGATTTTAAACTAAAAATCTTCAAAGATAAAAAAACAAAATCAAGTTGTTAAAATACAACATCGCCTAATGAATAATAGTTTATTAATTAAAAATTAGAATATAGACTGAAACTAATATGTACACAAACATTTTTGTTTATGTATTTTATATTTAATATGCTTATACATTCTGGTATAATTGCATATGTGAAATTCTTAACAGAACTATATTTGGAGGTTGTTTCATTTTCTTTAAATGCTTAATCCATCTGAAATATAATTTAATGAATGCAATCCCGGTACTCAATTTTATTTTACTCAAGATGGATTACTTAGACATTTTATATTAGCAAATTATATTAAATAATTGATCCTTCTCACAAATTGAGCTGTCATAAAATTTACACATTAAATTTTCCCATGTATGTATGTACATACATTTATAACTGTATAACTATATATACACTCTATTATGTTCTCATAAATTAGTTCACTATGAATATTTTATAAACTTTACTATAATAATTTTATACAATTATCTGATTTGAAATTACTTTTCTATGACTACTCCTGAAAATTTTTCAGAATTTATTTTCATATATACACTACTAGATATTTATATCTGTGTCACACAATTATTCCTTGTGATTTGTCACTTCTTTGTACTTATGTTTTTGTCTGGTTTGTAGCATCTTGAGAATTTGTTTTCCCAGAGAAATCATTTGATCCCCAGCTATAGCATTACTTTATTATTTAATGGGCAGAAATTTTAATTAGGAAATTAGGTTGAATAGTATCAGAATTCTCCATAGTGTTTCATGTGTATCCTGCATCTCTTTTGGAGCAATTCTATATTGCATGTTTCTATTGTGTTTCGCTGAGTGTGTACATCTCTCTGGGTATTGAACTGTGTTGTCTTGATTCCCACTGTTAAATATGACTGCTTTCAACTGAGAAATGGATGCCAGTGATGCCCATTGTTAGCACTATGTGATAACTCATGTTATACGTTGTGCCTCTGAGTCAGGTCAGCTAT
Organism: Acomys russatus; assembly: GCF_903995435.1. Taxonomy (NCBI): domain Eukaryota; kingdom Metazoa; phylum Chordata; class Mammalia; order Rodentia; family Muridae; genus Acomys; species Acomys russatus. The sequence goes on along the minus strand of NC_067154.1, from coordinate 34,412,616 downwards.
GCTTCCGCTTCGCCATTCTCATCTATTTGACTCAACTCTCATAACGAAACCTGTGCAGCACAGATTGCCACGGCCAGAATCTTAACTTTGCTTTTCATAAAGTACTCCTGATCCTGCGGTACTCCTTTATTTCATCATGGCTTGTCCACTGATCCTTCCTTCTTCATAAATCAAACCGAACAACTGGTCAGTGGAACTCAAGAGGAGCAAGACTTGGAGTTAGTGATAGGGGTAAATGCTGTGTTCCTGGAATTTACTAAAACTTTTGTAGATATTGTGTTCAGACAGTAGCTCATCATTCACAGGAGTAGAATTCTATAATTATTCTTAAAAGAAGTCATGTCACTTCTTTTGCCTATGCCCTGAGCATTTTTTAAAACAGGCATTGGCAAAGCAGATTTTTCAAAAGACAGAGAATAATATTATCACATCAAATTGATAAGGCTGCATCTATCATTTCATAGGTGTAAAGAACATGTAAGAAAAAATATCCATAAGAAAAAATAATAAAGATATATGTAACCCAATTGCTATATACTTGCCTCTTTGTGTAAATGGAATTACTCCTTTTGAAATTTTATCAACTTAAATGAGCATACCCTAGGCAAAATTCTGAATAGTGACGTCACATATGTGTATACATATATAGTGACTCTGGGTTCTACCATGCATTGATTATGTACTTAGTTCATGTATTTTGAAGCTTTGTAATCATTTCCTAATGTTCCAATTAATTTTTCTGATAGCGAATTACAAGTCTTAACATTGATAAATATGAATTAAGGGTTCATAGGTTGATGTATGTACATTGTAGAAACACAGGAAAGCCTTGTGGAAGAAAGATAATAATCTACTTTTAGCAGCCGACATATTATTGTACAAATGTTATATATCATAAATAGAACAATTGTCATTACTACATGAGACAATTATAAATATTAGGAAATAATTCATCAACCTTTAAGTCCAGATTTTACAGACAATAGTAGATGATAAAATTATCCAATGAATTAAAACTATGGATTGATACTTTCGCTTTGGACGTACTTTTATAGCAAGATATTCCATTTAAAAGTCAACATGTGAAAATATTGGGAGTTGAGGAGGGTGGAAAAACAGAAAACAGAAGTAGCTTCAAATTTTCCCCGAGCCATACTTCAGCTTTTCAAGAACACTATTTAACTGTCAGGACTGAACAGCTTCAAATCCATCATCTGCCTTTCTATTTCGCTTTCCTGCAGAATGGATTTTTTTAAGTGACAGATATCAGTGTTTCAAGATTGATTTTGTGACCACATAAATAACACAGATTGCATGTACATTTTACATGTTAAGTTCTGACAGATTTGTAAAGGTTGCATGCACTTATCTAGGAATCCTTTAATCAATGTGTAAAAAATATTATGGAGTTCTTTTCATAAAACAGTAGTAGTAGTAAATTTGTTTCATTCTGTTTGATTTTTACCAACCACAAGTATGGTAAACATTTAAGTAATTATCTCTTTGAAAATGAAAAGAAGATTAAAGAATCCAAGGACAATCCCAGGATCAGAGCTTGGATCCAAAGACACATGTTAATTCACTCTTCACACTTGATGACACAAAGTTGATTCTTCCGTTGTCCGTACCTGTTTGTTCATTAATGAAATACTTTCCTGTCACTGGATAACTGTTAACAGGTCACTACATCAGAGATTCTCCATGTCAGTGTGAGACATGCTCAGGAAAAAAAAATGAATTCTATCACAAATGCTGCTTAAATTGTATATGGCAAAGGTTGTAAAGAAGCAGGAGTTTTCTTTTCCGTCTTTAACATAGGACAGGTTATGAAGATAAAATACCACCTGGCACATAGAGTCCTTCCCAGAAAATACATATACCAAAACAAATACTTTCATGCTAAGGGAGTGTTTATAAGTACAATGACTGTTTTCTGATTTCTGTATACAAACAAGTCTTAAAAATTTCTAATTCTTAAATCTATACTATGGACCTTCTACGCTGCTCAAACAAATAGTACAAATTTTCTTCCACAGACATTTGAAACTACTCTTTTGTTGCTAAGCATTTGAAAGTAATGATTGTTACTTATAGATTTGTTACTCCGTTCTTTTCTGCTTATATAAGTGATAGCCATAGTTTATTCAAACCTACAATTCCTGTGCAGGTATCTATGCATTCCAGTAAGACAAATATTCAAATGAAGCTGGCAAATACAGTTCTGTGTCATTTCTCCTCTAAGAGAAGCCAATGAACACTTCCAAAGAAGATATATGAACACAACTGCATAGTTCTATGTACTTCAGATAAATTAATGGGCTTAAATAAATTGTTTGTTTCTTAGATTTACCACATGAGTTACTAGTCATGTTGATTTCATTGCCCATAAAAACAAACAGAACCTCTAGAATATCCAGAAATTCCAGAACTAGGCCCCATGGACTCAGCAGGTGAAATATGATGGGCATCCATGTTGAAGAGAGTCACACACAAAAGGAGACACACAGAAAGCACCACAGCACTGTTTTTTCTTATTTTAGTAAATAAACTTTACCTTCATTTCATATTATTGGTTAATGATATTGCTATTTGTTTCTGTTTATTTTTTGACATTGTATTTGAATTACGATAGTTATTCCTTGTTTTAGTCTACATGTAAAAATCTTCCTTAAATGTCCTGTACTCATTCAAATTCATAGTTTCTTTTACATCAGTTGTTACTGCACACATATGTGTATTTGCATATACATTTAAATTGTTCAAAGTTTCAAGTTAACTTTGATCAGTAGTAAATTATATGTATATATATACATATATGCATATACATACATACATATATGTATGTATATATTCTAAAATTTCTGAGTAAATCTAATAAATCTAATATGTGCAAGAGCAATAATCTAATATAAAATTGATTAAAAGTAAAAAAACACAAACATAAATCATGTCATAGAAATATCAACTTCTGATACTGTCAAACATTGTCCTCTGTCCATTTCTGGTGTTTCTATCCCATAACTATTTTAAGTAGTCCCGCATTCTTTGCATTTGGGACCTGCTGGACTGGAGACTCTAATATGCCAATTAACATGTGAATATATGTGGTTTTATTCTGAAGCCATCATGAAAATCCAAATGTATTTTACCATTCATTTTACTTTAAGCATTCACTAAACTAAGTATATTAGAAAAACTCACCTCTGCATGGTGAAAAATAAAGGGAAGTAACCACAAAGGGCCCTGTGAGTCTGTGCTTTCTTTGCTTGGTGTATAGTCAATGTTTTCAGGTTTTATTCCTGAAACAAGAGGAGCCATATAAGGAAACTGGTGTAAAGACTATTAGATTATTAGATCAATTATCCAATAAAATAAAATAAAGTAAAAATAAAATGTTTAAAATACAAAAATAATTCAGCACACTCTTAAAGGAACATTCTGCATAATTTTTTTATATCCAGCCAAGAGAGGTATTAATATCATCATTGATTTGTACATAGTTTGAAGTTTATTACTGCTTGTAGCCCAGTACATTCCAAATTTGTCTTTATTTATAACTAGGTAAAGGTAGTCAAGCAATAGAATTTCTACCTTCCTGATAGCAAAATGGGCTATTTAATACAGTAGCTTTGTGTTTCTGTTTTGGTTTACTTCTTCATGTATATGTGTTCCTCAGAATGACTTGTGATCTTGATGCAATATTTTGTGAAATGTTTTTGCTAATCTCATTTGCTTGGGATATATTTCAAACCTTATACAGAGGAAGATATTTAGATTTGGTTTAATTTGAGAGATTGAGTAGGAGGAGGAAGATTATAATTCTCAATTACTTTTTTTAGAGGCCGAACATTTGTAATTAGATCACTATTAACTTTGAATAATTGAACACTGAACTGTGCAGTTGAAATGGATTTAAAAACACAGATGTTTTAAATGATAATATATAGTTACTCATAATAACGCTTTCATAAAGTCTCATAATTGTGTAAGGTCATCATAGAAAAAATTATGAATTAATGCAAAGTAGGCTACATTTTTATAATTTAAGATAATAAGTAGATAAGGTGATAAGGTGATTTTTAGCACTTCATATAAGCTTTGAAATTAATTTTCTTATATATATTATAGTATGAGACATGAATATAGATGCATGTATGGATTGCATATGTTTTTATTAAAGATATTTCATAAGAAGCATTTCATGCCAGGCAATGGATGTTTTAAATATTAATGCCTTTACTTTTCATTAACATCATTTAGGTAGAGATAACTATTATTTTACCACTGCTTTCCAAATGATTTAACAAACAAAGGATGAATAAAGCCACTTAGCAAATGCTAATAATTTAAATGTATCATATTGATTGCATTAATTTCCTATTACATCTAAGGCTGGATCAGAGATCATCTCAAATCACAGACTGTATGTAAGCATAAATCAGAAAAGACATCATAGATAATAGTAATATTGCATGCTTAAAGGATGATTGCTAAGGGGCTCTAGAGGTGTCTCAGTGGCTAAGAACACTGTCTGCTCCTTTAGCTGACCAGTGTGCCACAATTCTTGGCACCCCCGTGATAGTTAAGAACTATCTGTACATATAGTTCCAGTGGATTCTTTACCCTTTTCTGGATTCCATGGGCACTTCATACTTTTTGTTCACAGACAAACATGCAGGCAAATACCCAAGGACATAATATAAAATAAATCTCAAAATAGAATATTGGCTATTAAGTGCTTAGATGTGCATGATCTCATTCAATATTCACTTTAACCCTTTTAATGAGGTGACATGATTATTCAGTTGTATAGATGAGGTTTTTTATTAATTTCCCGAGCCATATATTTCATAAGTATATAACACATAAACTTTTAATGTATTTATCACAGAATACAGTCTCTTTAGATAACATTTACTGATAAAATATGTAGTCTACTTTCCTTTTTCACACATTATACATATGTACACATGCATTCTCATATGCATATGCATACTCACATGCATGTACTCACACACATGCATCTATCCCTCACTAGTCCTTTTATGTTAAAATTCTCTTTGTATTTTCCTCCTGATGGATGAAATAAAGGAAACATGGTTAATTAATTGTTAAAATAAAATGACTGTGTGTTACTCACAGTATAATGTTTATCCTAGAATAATAACTCATATAGAACTTAGCAAAAATTAGTAACCCAATAATATGACACCTGCCTATTCAGCTGATTGTAACCTTAGGGTCTTAACCCTAAAATATGTGTTTTATAGGGCTATTAATTTGTTGAACTTAGCATTAAATTAACATCAATAATATGAAATAAATGTGGTGCTTTCTTTTCTTCATAATGATTTTGAAAGTTGGTCTCCTCAAGACATCCCTAGTTTGTGATGACAAGCTTGTGAGACCACTAATCATGGGGGCATGGATTGTCTTTGACTCTTTTGCCTATTCTTGGGACTCCTTTACTCTGCCTGGGTTTCTTCATCCTGCCTTGATATGAGGAGTTGTGGCTAGACTTATTTTAATTTCTTATGTTCATTTGATATCCCTGGGTAGTCATCTCCTTTTCTAAAGGAAACCAAGGAGTAGACCTGAAGGAGAGAGGAAGTGTGGTGGGAAGAAGGAGTGGTGGGAAGGGAAACTGCTGTCAGGACTTATTGTGTGGGAGAAGAATAAATAAAATAATAATTAAAAGGTAGATGTTTGACTTATAAATCTATGTGGAAAAAAAGGTGGTACCCAATTTACTTGTGTCCAAAGAGTTAGTAAGTAAATTGATATATGCATGACTTGGTTAGATAGATGATATATAAATAGAGATAAATGCTAGATAAATAGTAGATAGATAGATAGATAGATAGATAGATAGATAGAGGTATTGACTATCGATGATAGATAAATGATAAATAGATGCGTAGACAGAGAGGTGAATGATAGATAATGATGGTGACAGGAAGATTATAGAGTTCTTTTTAAAATAGAAATATTCTTGAAATATTTTAAATAATAATAAATATAAACACAATGCCAAATAGTGAACTTTGAAGGTATATACATTAATGTAACATTGAACATACTAAGAATGTTATGTGTGTGTTCATGTGTGTATGTGCGTGCATTTGAATAAGAGGCTGTGAATTTGAACTAGAGAAGCAAGGCAGTGTACACAGGAAGGTGTGGAGGAAGGATATGGAAGTAGAATTTACGTAGCTAAAGTCTAACCTCGAAAAATGTATTAAAACCTTAGGAAAAAATAACAGTTCTCATCTTCCAGAGTATAACAAAAAATGAAAAGCTAGTGAGGATGATAGAAAGTTGAAAAAAAATTGAATTATACCTAAAATGGTACAAAAAGCTTGTTAACTTGAGAAGAACGAAGACATGAGCTCAATCAGGAAAGAAACTCAGAAAGGAACTTAGGAGTTAGCATTTACAGACAGAGAGGAAATAACCATGTAATGAAAGTGTAGCTGCTCGATATAAGTAAGTATATGCCATACTCACTTATATCGAGACACTAGTCCAAGGGGTACATCCCCATGGAAAACTTTACCTACCAGGAAAGTGGGTCAGAGGGGAGGACATCCTATTGAGACTTTAGGTGTGAGAAGCCTGGGAGAATGAGGAAATAGAAGGATCCAGAGGGTCCTGGAAAACTACAGGTGGGTCTGGGCCCTGGGGTCCTCCTCAAACTATGGCACCAGCCAAGGAAAATATAGGCAGTAAACTTCGAACCCCTACCCAGACTAGCCGATGGACAGGACATTCTCCACCGTTAAGTGGAGAAGGAGATCTGACTTTCACACAAACTCTGGTGCCCCATATTTTGACCATGTCCCTTGGATGGAGACACCTGGTGGCACTCAGAGGAAGGATAATAGGTCATCAAGAAGACACTGGATACCCTATGAGCATATACAGGGGGAGGAGGTCTCCCTCAGTCACAGACATAGGGGAGGGGAATTGGGGGGGAAGCGGGAGGGAGGGAGGTATGGGAGAATACAAGGAATGGGCTAACAACTGAGATGTAATTTGAATAAATTAATAATAAAAAAGGAAAAAAAAGAGAGAGAGAAAAAAAAAAAAAAAAAGAAAGTGTAGCTGCTAATGCAAAGTCACCATGCTCAAGTTGAACAACTGCTTGCAGCTCATTGGTGAAAAGTGGGTCCCAAAACTCCTTGTCTAGGCATATGGCTAGGCAGTATCTGTGATGGCCTGAGATTTATTTTCTCTTGACAAGACCATTTTGAGGACACATCACTAAGTAGAACTGAGGACAAATGTGTCTTTATTGCATTCTCTTTCCTCTACTTTGTGAGGCCATAAGAAGCTAAAGATAAGAAAATATGGTGAAGCTAGCAAAGGAACACACACTCAGCCAAAGTAAGGAAATATGTTCATGCATGAGCATTGTAGATTTGCAAATAGTCTTTATGCTTGCAAGTAGTTGGCCCAGGATGTAACAATATTCGATATGTGACTATAGCACCTTTCAAGTGAATATCTATGTTTTAAGGGTTTCTTTTTATGAATTGAATAGTACATAGTAAACAGTTTTTGATAAAACCTCTTTTAAGAAAACTTGTATTTTCTTGAGAAGTTATTTTCAAGTCACAGAGACAGCAGGAGTGTAAGGAAATAATTAACATAGTTTGTGCCTCTTCTATGTGCCAGCAACTGTGTGTCACACATATGGTCTCTTTTAGCAAAACTGCCAGATATTTGCTAATCTTGTATCCAGACAGTCTGTACAACTAACAACAAATGTGTTTCTCTATTTTGTGGGCACTGAGTACTTATGTAGTGAAAGGAAGCATCATGATAATTCAAGCATTCCTTTTCTAAGATGCGATATAGCACTCACCACTTATATCAATTTGGAAATCTTTTGCAAGTCTTTTGATTTGATTGGGTATATGCTTTTTTTTTTTCTGTGATATAGTATCCTAAATTGTCCTTAATTGAGACAAAGGCTTATAGTACAACCGGTCTCATTGGTTGCTTGAGATGGGAAATGCTTCAGGAATAATCCTATGAATGTCTTATGTTTCCAGTAAGCATTCATTAGTATTAAGAACAGAAATTATGGTAAAAGAATTAAGAAAATATCAAACTTTACTTAAGATAAAGTGTGTTACAGTGTTTTATACTCTCAAATGTTAATGACCTTTAGATCAGAAATCATGGAAAGGCACATAAATTCAAAGCATAATAACCATATTTACTTTTAAAGCATAAAAGTTTGATTAAATAAATTGATGTATACAGTACATTATTTTGTTTTTCAAAAGTATAGCAAATATTCTAATAATAGAGTATTCACTGACTATAATAGATAGATTTATTTTTGAGTATGCTATATTAAATTTTAATTATTAATGTTATCTTTTATGAATAGTAAAAATCTTTTTGTATGGTGATTACAAACAACCTTCATGATTTTAACTAACTATACTCCTCCTAAAATCCTCCTGGAGGCATATTCTGACTTAAGAGAAACTATAGCTGAGCATCCTAGTAGAGAGGTCATGGAAACTGAATAGAACACCCTCTAACTAGATAAGACTCCTAGTCGAGAGAGGAGAACACCAACCAACCTACCCACACAAACTTTGATCCAAAACTAACCTGTCTACATTATGTGCAGGGATTAAGACAGAACAGAGAAAGCAAAGATAGAGGGAAAGTCCAATCAGTGCATGAACCAGCCCATGGGAGGAAGCCAAATCTGACACTATTAATGATACTTTGCTATGCTTGCAGAAAGGAGCCTATCAAAGTTGTCCTCTGCAAGGCTCCACCCAGAAGTGATTGTAAACAGATGCTGAGACTCACAGTCAAATACTGGGCTATGGACAAGGAGTCTAGAGGAAAAGTGGGGGGGAGAATAAAAGGACCTAGAGATGACAAGAACTCCAAAAAAAGATCAACATAGTCAACTAAGCAGGGCTCAAATGGGCCTGTGGAGTTTAAGGCACCAACCGAGTACCATGCGTGGACTGGACCTTGGTTCTCTACATAGATGTGGTCAATGGTCAGCTCAGGCTTCATGTGACTCCACTAGTAAGGGGAGCAGAGGTTGTCTCTGACATGGACTTTTTTATCTATTTTTTGATCCCTTCCTCAGGATGGGAATGCATTGCTAGAACACAGGCGAAGAAGATTAACTTAGTCTTGATGCAACTTGATGAGCTGTGGTGGGTGCATGGGGGAGGGGCCTCTGCTTTTCTGAGGAATAGAGGAGAGGGATAGGATGGAAGGTGGTATTGAGAGTAAAGGACAGAGCGGGCTATGACTGGGATATAAAGTGAATGAATGAATAAATAAATGAATAAATAAATAAGTAGATTTTAATTAAGCAACTATTTATTGAGTACCTACCATACTTACATTATTAATCAAAGTCCAGTTTATTGTTTACTTCTTTAGATTATAACACTACGTGGAAGAGGAGAATTTTTTCTTGTGGCTTCTTTCTCTTTACCTTTCAATCATAATGTTCCCTTAAAGCTGACGTCATCTCTATGAGGTCAAAACATCAAAGGCTCTTTGTTCACTGGACATGTCTTTCTATACCACATATCTTGTGAAATTGGGCTTTCAGAGGCACACTGTGATTTTCCCATGCAGATACGTCTTTCAGTGTCCAGCAAGCTGCCCTGGGTTCCATGCCGCATGGATTGGTCCAGGTGCTACTTGCTTTTGAACAAGAACAGACAGACCTTGAGATCAGGGGCAGCTTAGAGCACTCAGGGTAAGGTCCAAGGCCTAGGCACTAGGCCATGTTCCCAGTCTCACATGGGAAGTGGAAAATGAGTTTTCCATACAATGTTATAATTTAGCTCTTTTAGGATGAAGGAGCTGGTATCAGAAGACAGAGACTCAGGAGTCCCCAAGCACGTGATGATATGAAAAGTGATACAGCTCCTTGTTTTAGCTGAAAGGAAACAGGCAGATGGTTGAAACCTGCTGACAGGTAGGTCTGTTGAGATTCAGGCCTGGCAGCGCTTCACCGAAGGTCAGCAGTAAGGCAACAGCTGTGATGAAGCAGACCCCAGCAGCTTCAGTGACAATTCTGCCATTGCTGCCTGACCACCAGGTTTCCAGTGGTAGTTCCCTCCTCTAGAATAAAAAGAGTCTCAGATGGTCATAGTAGGAAGAATGGTGAGCAAGGGAGCCAGCCAGCAAGGGCTGCAGGTAGGGGTTTATGGATTAACGTGTCTGATTTGCAAGGGCCAAGGGTGCCAGGGGTACTTAATCGACATACAGCGGTACAGTGCCTCATTTACAGACAATAACAAGGGGTCCTATCACAAGAAGGAGAAAACAGTGCTTAATTATCCTATGTGTGAGGGAATGAATGACATCTAGGTATGATCAAAGGTTATTTCCTGGACACATAGGGTAGGATACTTCCAGGAATTCCTTGTGCTTGTTGAACAAGTTCCTTATCAGAAAAGGGTTGGGCCTGTAATTTTCCTTGAGGGCTATGGGACATTCCTTACTACATCTGGGGTTACCAGATCAGGTACACTGAGAACCCCAATAAGAAAAGGGAGTCCACCTTTATAGATCAAGCACAAAACAGCTATCTGGAGAAGTCAGATTTGAACCTTATCCAGCAGAGTCACACACAGGTAGTTAAGCCTTAATGAAATGTGGACATACTATAAACTTTAGAGTTCATTGAATTTATGATAAAAACATGCAGGGTTTTTTGTGGTTTTCGTTTGTATGTTTGTTTTTCCCATATGAAGGCCAATGGTCATGGGTGAATGAAATTATTGTCAGTTTTTTGAATACACATATTTAAAAATATTTAATGAATTGGAAATTTATCACAATCTTTGTATTTTCTTATGGCTGATACATTCTCAAGACTGATATGTGTTTATCATGATTAATGAACTAAGGGTGTTATTCTAATTATCAAAATAACTGTTAATGGGATTGTTTAATTGTGACAAATGTATATAATCTTATGAGACCTATATGCCCATAGTAGGAAGAAAGCCAGATATATTCCTTTTGGAAATACTGTCAGAATCAAAATCTCCTTTCCTCTTCACAGAGTTATAAAATAAGCATTACTAGTACTGAAGAAAAAGCTATGATGTGCATTTAAATAAAAATATTAATAACTTCAACAGGAGCTCTTTTCACAAAACTGTTAGCTAGTGTTTGATATTTCATATATGTAGGAATGTGAATTGAATTGCTAATGACATATCCAGAATGGTTTTGAAGGCTAGCCTTTTTCATTCATCTCATTGTGGGTAGTAAATTACTAGTTACATTGTATAATGAGTCCTAATAAACGCATTATTCAGGACTTGTTGATGGAATTTTGGTAAAGATATACAAGTTTAGTTTCACTGAGCTATTAGTGTTGTTCACTACAATATTTCTAATGTATATTACTAAATTGATTATGTATATATGTATGCTAATGAAGTATAAAAGAGCATCTAATTCATTATTATTTTATTAGTCATAATTATATTATATTATTAATAGTTAAATTCTTACATTAATTCTCCAGGGTCCATTACCTGTTTTTATTTTCCATTTTCAATTTCTTATGCATGCCTGATATTTTTCTTTGTTAAAATCATGATCAAAATTATCTTTGGAAAAAAAATATGTATCATCAGTTTAAAAATATTTTTAGCTCCATCTGTACACACCTGCCTATTACCTTATTGTCTTAGCTACTTGAGAACTAAAGCAGAAGGGTTGGATGTTCAAAATTGGTCTAAGCTGGAAAATTAGTGAGACTATTTCAAAATAACAAGTAAAAAGTATATATGATGCATTGCTAACATGTTTGCTTAGCATGTATGAAACTTTTGGTTCATTCTACAGATTGTCAAAAGTAAGAAAGAAATACGATTTAAGAAAATGATTTTGTTTTTGTGTTTTGTTTTGTTTTTACAAAAAAATGTCTTTGTGAAGGCTAAAGATAATTTAGATAGATCACCATAGTTTGAGTACTCAATTTATATTTGAACATATAATTATTTTTTTCTGATGAGATTTCTATTACTGAAGATTAAAAAAAATAACTACCATAATTCAAATATATTTAACATATTATGAAAGTTTAATTGTTAGTTATCACATATTAGCACAGATAGGGTAGAAATTATAACCATAAAGAAGGTATCATTTACAAGGAAATAATATACTATTATTTCATTGTTTTGGAAAGGCATAAGTTCTTTCCTGATCTAAGGACACCTGAAATGGGTGTTAAAACACAGCATTGAATCAACTGTCGATTTTCATGGTACTTTCTCACCTCTGTTAATTCATAAGTTTGGATAGATTTTACAAGATAAACATGAGTGTTTAATCCATGAAATACATTTAGACACTTTTTTCAAATAATAGTTTTATTCACTCACAAATCTTGGAAAAATTTACATTTGTAGGTATGTTCTGATTATGCAGGTCTATCACTATCTTGTTTTACCCTCCTTACTGCCCCACACACTGCCCACTCTAACTTTATCTCCTCTTTTTATTTAAAATTGATTAATATTCCCTGTAGTGCAATTAGGTTGCCAATATAGTTATGAATATGGAATCAACCACTTTGGGACTTACATGAGTCATCTAAAAGTGGCAACATGTTTTCAGAACTTCCTAATGTAGCATATGACAGTATGCCTGCTTGGACCAATGCTCCACAATTGAATATTGACTGGTTTCATCTTCTGCAGGTAGCCACAGTCACAATGAGTTAATGCACACAGCAGTCTTGTCATGTTTGGCAGTCAGTGCATCACAGCTGTCTTCCCCATCCATCAGCTCCTGTAGTCTTGAAACAATTCTTCCTTAATGTTACTTGAGCCTTGGGTAGGGAAGGTTAAAACAAATGACCCTTTCAAAGTTCAGCACTCACCGTTACTTATACTTGGCGTTTTGTCCAGATATGAGTCTCTGTATTAACTACAAAAGAAAAATGAAAAACAGAACGAAAGAAAGAAGAAAGAAAGAAAGAAAGAAAGACTTCTCTGATCAAAGTTGAAAATATTATAAAGCTATGGTTATAAAAATTAATATGTAAAATGTGATCTGACAGCAATGACAGTTTGGCAAAATAACAAAAGTGTGTGCTTTACTAGGGCACATGATCTCCTACTTGTGAATCTTTGACAAAAGTTTATAGTGCCAAGCAGGAAGTCCCCATATTCAAACCAAAAGTGTGTGGGGTTTCCACTTAACAGGAACTAATAGTTAGGTATCCATAACAGACACTAAGATTTTCATTTAAAAACTTGTGTCTTCTGGAAGCAGCACTGTCTACCTATATAGATTTATTTCTGTCCAAATCATTTCTGTGAGAGAAAAGGGCCAGAGTAGGAAGAGGATTATCATGCAAACTAGTAGGTTCCTAATAGCCTTCTCTGGGTGTCACTCCTTTGGTGAGGTATCCGTTATACATTTCTTTTCCTAATCCTCACCCCATTTAAACATCTACCTTATACTATTTCTCTCATTTGATCACATTTATTTTCTCTGTTTGGAAGATTAGAGATTTACACAATGCTTTTTCATGCACCCATCATTTTGTTAAGCCTTCTGTTTCTCTATCTCTCCAGCCTCCCCATCCTTAATTCACTCTATGACTGCCTACATTTTATTATCTCCTTTTTAATGTATCTGCCTCCAGTTTTTTTTTTTTTAATTTCTTGGCTCCCAAGTTATTCCAGGTAAAGCAGAAAAAAAAAATTAAGAAGAGGCTGGCATCTCAAAAGATTAACACAAAGGAATTGAATATAGTCATCATAAAAATGATAAAAATATAAGGTTATGTATATGATAACGGCCACTAGATTATCATTATCGATATCTATAGGAATCAAGATACTATAGCATGCCTCATATATATCTACAATTATTATGTGTCAGTCAAAATATTAAACCTAGTATAGAATCCTCCAATGTTCACAATTAGTTGCTTTATGTAGGATAATCACAAAATGAAAAGTTTCTGATAGAGATTAAATCTTGTGATACAAATAAATTATGTTTCTATTTTAAATGAGTGAAAATATTACATGTAGAAATACCACTGAGAGGACCCACAAGGTAATTCAAACCTTATCCCCCGAAACTTTCCTCCATAGTCACACATCAAGTCTCTTCTTGGTAACCTGCTGTCCTTCCTCTGAGTGCCACCAGGTCTCCCCCACCAGGGAACATGGCCAAATATGAGGCACCAGAGTATGTGAGAAAGTCACATCCTGCTCTCCACTCAAGTGTGGAGACTGTTGTGACCATTGGCTAGATCTGGGTAGGGGTTTAAAGTTTACAGCCTGTATTAACTTTTATTACTTTAAAAAACTGCATATATATTTTGCTTTCTGACTCTGTGCTTGTGCCTTCAACACTTTCACAACAATTTTCTCTTTCTCAATAAGGAAAGCCTGTTTGATCCTGTCGCAGACACACTTGGGGACACACTTGGTACACATGGAACCACCACAGGCCCTGCTGATGTGCTTCTTTGTCTTAGACAATCTCATAAGGACTTTGGGCCTCACAGCACGAACTTCTCACAGTCGGCCTGGACACACACCTCATGTGAATTTAGGTGCTTCCCCAACCTTCTTGTTGTACAGATGAACAATCCTGTTGCCAGGGGTCCAAGACAGCCTAGTTTTATAATAGGCTGTATTGTAGGAGAGCTTATGATGGTAAATAAAACCTTGGGCCATTCTGAGTGCCGCTTAGGGGGCGCTGTAACCACGAAGGGCTTTCTACAGCAACAAGCCTAGAACTCACCCACCACACATCTCTCTCTCCTTGCTGCTCAACCTCATACCAGTTAGGGCACTGCCTGCCAGGACTTTCTGCCCACCTAACTCTTGGGATGGCTGTGGATGATAGACAGAACAAACACAGAATCCCGATTCCTGTTTTTACTGTTTTTCTTGTTTTACTTCTCTAAAAAATGGGTGCGTCTTATAGTCAGGTGTGTCTTATGGTCCAAAAAAGTACAGTAGTAGGTGGTAAAGTATTTTTCATACTGTCAATCAATTAAGTTTGTTATAGGTTTGTTATTGTATTTAAATTAAAATGTCATGTTTCACTATCTCAATCCTATTACAGAAACAGAGGCCCATAAGCAGGTGAAATTAAGATGTATTCAAATAGAATTAAGCATATCCCCAACTTTTATTTTGCCAGTTCTTTAGAAAAATTTGTAGTAATATCCATTAAAAAATATCTCTAAGGTCAGTTAAAGGGAATTGACTGTTTGTAGCTAAATGTGGGGAAGTTGAGAAACTGCCAGTAATTTCTTTTTTGCTTATTACACTATTGGTTCTCTCTGTTATCAAGGTAAAGATTTAAGAATCACCTTTTCAAACTGCCTTCCCCATCCCTGAGAAAAAGGCATGTGTATAAACCGATCAGCCCTTTAAAATCCACAGCAGAAAATATGAAATAGAAAATGCAGATTGATTTTAGATGCAAGTTGTATCTTTCTTAAGCTGGAGGCGAGACTTCTCTGGTTCTGGTTTACAAGATAAGGAATCTTTTCCCCAGGCTCTCAGTAGAACACTCTTCTTCATATTAGATATTAACAGTCTACCAATGGTAATAAAGCCTGTCTTTTATTCAGGTCTTACTATTTGCCATTCATTATCTTTTATATGACTCTATTCAATTACTTTTAAAGAAATAGTATTTTCTATATATCTTAATTCAGATATTTACTATCTACACTTTGCAGTTTTAAAAGTTTAGAATAAAAGAAATGGAATACTTGCACAAGTTCACTCTGCAAGTAGTAAAAATAGGACTAGAATGTGGTCATGTGACTAAAAGTCTGTAATACCAATTCCTATGTGATCCTGCAAAGATTGTTTCTTTTAAAAGCTAGTTTCAGTACAATACCACATTTATAGCCTGTGGTTTCCCCCTCTAGTTATTTAAAAGCTTCCCATTTTCAAGACATGTTTGAATCACATCATAGCGTTCCATGCAGTGTTTATGTATAACTTTGAGTGAGGTTTTATTTAAGTAAGCTTTTATTCATGGGCAAATTGACCCAGATACTTGTCTCCATCACTTTAAAGGAATATTATACTTTTCAAAACTGTATCAACTTTTAGATATTGTAAGAAGAACAGAGAGAGCGGGCATAGTACACTTAATGAATTCCGTGGTTCATCTCATGCCAATCTCTTACTACATAATTAAGACAAAGTACTTTCTAGGTATGAATACATGCTAAACTTCAAACTAGGGTATATAATTTTAAACATTATTATTAATGTTGGAATTGTGTTTTCTGTGTTTATTCTAACTTGCGATTATATATTCACACCCGCAGGAGACTCAGTTCAAACCAATCAAAAAATGCCACTCCAAACTCATATAATTGCTGAAGTATGTACACTGCCATAGAAAGATATAAACTAAGTCTTAACTAATTATCAACAACACAAGTATAACTTTGAAACACACAAACCAGCAAAAATACTCTGAAATGGAGAGTGAGAACTGGCACTATATTTCCGGGATCTAGCAGAGACCATTGCAGAATGGGAGTTAAGCCTGGAGAGACAAGCAGACAGTGTGACTAACAGTATCATCGCCCTGCCATTACCTGTGAAGGACAATTAGAATGGCCTTGTCTATGAAATGCTGTGGCTTCCTTTATCAGATGCAGACAGAGCAGATAAAATGTCCAAGATGGAAGGGTAACAGAAAGACAAGGTGAAAAAAGCGAGAGACAGAAACCATTAGAACATAAGAAACCCGAGGAACTGTACTGCACAGTTTGTGAGCAGGGAATACAAGGTCTGAGATTTTCAGGGCACTCTATTATAGCAACAGAATACTTTATACTTAAAAAATTAAAACATTGTGAAATATTCAATGACACAGGAGTAGTAACAATATTCACAGGGCCTTTTATCTGACAAGAAAGAAAATTGATACAGTTTTAAAGCACTTTGTTATAATTTGTTTCTTCCTTTCTTGATGCAATTATTGTCATCTGTAAATCAATATTGATACACTATACATATTTATGGTGTCTAATAAGATGGCATAATGTAGAATTGCAAAAGCAAAGTGTTACTTTCTTCTGCAAACAGGTATGTTACAATCCTCATTAAAACAAATTAAAGTGCCAACACTAATGACACATAAATTATTTAATTTCCAAGCAGTTTTAAAGCAGTGATTTAAAAAGGTTGTAAATGGGTTTAAATAAAATAGAAATAAAGCAGTCTCACATAAATGATGAGGATGAGGACAACACTAGCCTGGCAATAGGAATATCCCAACTAAGGAATGTTTAGGGCCTGAATACACATATACAGAACCACTCTCTGTGCAAGGGCATAGCTGAGTCTCTTAGATGACTTCTATTCTAAATTTATGTTCACACGTGAAACGTTTACATATATTTATTAGATTTTATCCTTTCATCTCATTTTGTTAGGTAAATAGTGTTTATTTTTTTTTAATTTTTTATTAATTTATTCTTGTTACATCTCAATGGTTATCCCATCCCTTGTATCCTCCCATTCTTCCCTCCCTCCCCTTTTCCCCTTATTACCCTCCCCTATGACTATTCCTGAGGGGGATTACCTTCCCCTGTATATGCTCATAGGGTATCAAGTCTCTTCTCGGTAACCTGCTGTCCTTCCTCTGAGTGCCACCAGGTCTCCCCCTCCAGGGGACATGGTCAAATGTGAGGCACTAGAGTATGTGAGAAAGTCATATCCCACTCTCCACTCAACTGTGGAGACTGTTCTGACCATTGGGTAGAAATTATCATAATGAGTGAGTTAACCCAGAAGCAGAAAGATTTAAATGGTATATACTCACTTATATCTGCATACTAGCCCAAGGGGCATGTCCCACGAAAGCCTTCACTTACCAGAAAACTGGGACAGAGTGGAGGACATCATATTGGGACTCTAGATGAGAGAAGCATGGGAGAATGGCAAAGTAGAAGGATCCAGAGAGTCCTAGAAACCTACGAGTAGAACATTATGATAGGCAGATTAGGCCCAGGGATTCCGCTCAAACTAAGGCACCAGCCAAGGACAATACAGGCGGTAAAATTTAAACCCCTACCCAGATCTAGGTAAATAGAGTTTAAATCTTGTTGAACCTTCCCTTTAACTACAGATGTTTCAATGTCTTCAGGAGCTCCATAGAGACTACTAAAAAAGATATTTCAGTAGAATGGTTATGCACAGCCCTTTGATTGCCTTATTACCAGTATGAGACTCCAGCAAATGTTAACACACTATGCCTATAAATAATTATTTCTGAAACATTGAAATGTATGACCATTGAACACAGAATTAGCTTATATGTAAGATTTATCCATGCATAAGTACTCAAACATGTGACTGGTACTGTGTTTGGCACTTGGGAAATATCAACACAGGATAACCATTATCATAATACAGGAAGGCTTTGGTCAATTTGGACAAGGCATGATGAATCTCATTGTTAAGAATTAGCACAAGATACTCAAAAATATCTGTTCAGTGCTAATATTTTCAGTAATAAATGTCTTTTTAAAATTTTTATTGTAATTTATTCATATTACATCCTAGATTGGAGTCCCCTTGCTCTTGTCTTCCTGTTCCCACCCTCCTTCCCTCTCCTGCCCTATCCTCCTCCCCTAGACCTCTGACAGGTGAGGGTCCTTCTCCCCCACCATCTGACCACAGCCCATCAGGTCTCTTCTAACTAGCTTCCTTCCTCTGTGATCCCACAGGGCCTCTCTGCCAAGGGGCACTGATCAAATCGCAGGCACCAGAGTTCTGTCAGAAGCAGTCACCTGCTCTTCCCCCTTCTCCACGTGGAGGACGAGTTCTATTCTCTAGAGTATAACCCCAGGGAAGCGACAAGATAACTCACAGGGGAAAAAAAGAAAAACAGATTCCAGGGTGTCTTTACATTCTCAGAGGAGTAGATAGCAAATTTACCATACAAATATGAGGTCGGTATGATGATAAATACATGTGAGCAGAGGAGAGGCATAGAGACTTGAGTTTGCAGAGCTGTGTACTTGTCTATATACAAGGGAATGCCATGGCACCAGACCTGGGTGTTCTGTACAAAGAAAAACTCATGAGGGTTGGAGTGAGGAGAAACAAATTTTATTCTTAGCATAGTCTTATCATGCTAATGTGTTTCCTCCCTCACACACAGGCACAAATTGAAATATATACAACTGTATAGGAGAGAGAAATTGAACGTGTCCATTACCTTCCTGGTAGAGTGCTTTGCTGTGCTGCATTGCTAAAGGAAACTTTTAGTGTTCCCTGAGAGCATTGCATTTTATTACTTAAAAACAAGCATCTACTTCTTCTCTCATATAGAAAGTTTTTCAGTTTACAAAGCTTGTTACATTAAACTCTTTGGACCTCAGCCTTTCTGCAAAAACTAATATGTAACAGGGAATGGTGGTAAAGAAAGATAAGGGAAAAATAATCCCTCGTGAGACAAAAGTATAATAATTTAACACTCTTGTTACACTGCTGAGCATAGAGCATTTTTGTTTGTTTGGTTGTTGGTTTTTTGTTTTTTTGTAAAATATGCTTCCAAATCTTGTATATTATGGTAACTAGAAATACCTTTTAAATACCTTTTCACCTCCACTGTAT
Source organism: Acomys russatus (assembly GCF_903995435.1). Taxonomy (NCBI): domain Eukaryota; kingdom Metazoa; phylum Chordata; class Mammalia; order Rodentia; family Muridae; genus Acomys; species Acomys russatus. The sequence continues at coordinate 34,392,958 of NC_067154.1, read as the reverse complement.
GAAAATATTATCTTACTAAACTCTGAGGTTTGAAATCTACTTTTTTAAAGGGTGTCTTTAAAGGAAAAGAAATGCTGTGACATGATATCTCTTTAGAAAATGACTCTTGAAGTAATATGAAGAATGTTCTCACTAATTGGGAGTGGGGTTTCCAAAATGCGCTAAACTATGTCAGCTCGGAACCGAGAGGCAAGGCAAGCTGCTGCACACTGAAAGGAGCAGTACAATCTTCAAACCATTACACGGTCTGAGACTAAAAAGCAAATGGATTTTCAGTTCGTATCATACAAAGAAAGAATGAAAACCTAAAAATAACCTCATTTGCTGGTTTTGGAAAAAAAAAACAGAAAGAAATCAGTAGATGAGGAGTGAAAGCAAGGAGATTAAAAAGTAAAAAATGTGGAAAGAAATGAGGAAATGGCAAAAGGTTATGAGAGAACAGGAGGGAAGAGACAAGAAAAGAAAAAAAAAAAAAAAACAAGTAAATTTATTCCAAATAACCAATTAAAAAGTGTGTGTGTGTGTGTGTGTGTGTGTGTGTGTGTGAGTGAGTGAGTGAAGGAAAGATTTAACTGCTACTATTTGGGCTAAAAGGTTTTCATGAAGCTAGGCTATTGATTTTACTGGGAGAATCTTTTTCTTTTGGTAACTTGGTGCTACTGAAAGGACATTTGAAGAACATTAATATTAGAACTATAGGTAAATTTCCTTTCTTTTTCAAATGTTAGAGATGCTATGTAAGTATCAAATACACTTATTTGTTTTGTATTAAGTGAGAGCACAATGAACTATACTAGTCATAAATCGCACTAAAATTATTATTTCCCAATATGAGAGCAGTTTTCTTAATAGTTATCTCTCTTTAAAATAAACATTCATGGGGAAGCACATGCACAGAGAAAAAGAGAGAAAGAGACAGAGACAGAGAGACAGACAGACTGACAGACAGACACAGATAGAGACACAGAGCTAGAAGTTAGTGGGAGATATATCTTGGTATTCTGTGTTTTGTTTCAAAGTGTTTTAGTTAAGGTAACAAAAGCGTGAAATTTTTTCTTGATGTGAATAAAACTGGACAGGATGCTGCCTACCTTAATACTATAATTATTTTGAGGTTTATAAATCATACTAATTGAGCTGTCATATATATTTACATTTCAGTAAAATTAATTTGATGTGTGTTTAACTGGCAATTTAATGTAATCTAAAACTCAAGTACCTAATCACAATCATTATGAATACTTCTAGAATCAGGTTATGACAAAACTTAAATTATTTCTAATATTGTCTGTGAGCTATACAAATATCTATACATAAGGCTTGGGATTTATTGAAAACATTTTGGCCTCTAATAAAATGTGTTTTATCAAGTGACTTCTAATGATATCAAGACTTTTTTCTTTTTGTTTAATTTTGTTTATTTTTATTTGTAAAATATTTTAATTTTTCCTTTGATTTTTTTCTTTTTCACATACACATTATATTATCTCACACACGCACACACACACACACACACACACACACACACACATACACACACATATATATACATATATATATATATATATATATAAACTACCTACAGTAAGAAGAACCACAATACATCAGGAATTATATAAATATTACATTCATAGTGTTTTGGCTACTTGTATTGGCAACCTTGTAGAGAACATCTTTCCTATCTTAGTGTACCTAAAATTCTGAATCTAATTCAATGTCTAGCATATCTCATCTTTATCAACTTAAAACATCTATCTAGACATAAAAACATCTTACCTCTAAACAACTAAGCTTATTTGTAAAACTAAACTATGTGGTCTTCAAACCCATTATTATTTATTTCACCTGAACTTGCAAAACTAATATTTCTGATTTTTAGAGGCCTGTTTGTCAGGACTGTAGTCTTATTGATGGTTCGTTCTTGAGTTTATCACTCATACCCCATTTCCTCCAAGATGGTCCAGATGTGTAACATGCGACGGCTGAAGCTTCACTTTCTTGCAGATGTTTAATAAATGCTAATATGAGTTCACCCTAAATGTGACTTCCTTTTATCTGGCATGTATATATTAGAAATTAAATACCACACCTTTATGGAGGCCAAGTGTCCTATAAATGAGAAAAAGATTAAAAAGTAATTGTGATCTATTAAATGGGTACTTCGCACCCATTTCAAAAGCAGTAGAAGTTAGAATGTCAAAGACAAAAATCTAAATCACAGAAGACATTTCAACATTAACATACTTTTATTTCCTCCAATCAAAATTTTCCCTTTCAGAGGAATACTACCCAGAGTGAGAAAGCCATAGACAAGTGCTTTACTGCAACACTCGTTCACTTGCAAGCTTATCTCTGGAGCTAAGGGGAAACTAACATATTCTTCCTTGAAGCACGCCCAAGCCTTTGATTACTTCTATTACTGCACAGTGTCTATATCTGGCTATTAAATTGTGCAATTTTCCTTCATCATAAACTTGGCTGCTTCAGGTTGAGAACACTGTACTCTGCCTTCTAATTCCAGTAAAGTCAATTATATAAACTCTTTTGCTTTTAACAAAATTCTCTTTAGCACACTGCTTCTCGCTTAGCAGACAGAGCTAAGCAAAAGCGAATTGTGCAAGCTTTTCAGGTGCAGCTGAGTTCTGCTCAGCAGGTACATTTATTACTAATGGGTAAAATAGTCTCCGATTTTAGCTACATAATGCTTCTGAAGCCTTCCGTTTTCTAGTCCAGAGAGACATTCCAGTTACACCGAGAGAGCAAGGTGAATGCCACTGAGCACACCATGAAGCCGTGGCGGGAGCACTCTCTATCAGTTAGCTTGCTTCAGAAGACAGGATTGCCTCTGTCTTTAATGGGTTGATTTGCATTATATGCCTTAGTCCACCTATATTGAACCAATTGAAACATGACTGCGGCTTTGCAAAAATCTCTTAATAAGAGTTAAAAATTTTGATTTTATGTTTACATATTAAGTATTTTATCAGAAAGGATGGTTTTGAATACTTTGGTGCTCACTGTAAAACATAAATACTATATATTTTTTTCTGTCAGTTCAAATTAAATTCTTAGTATTGATGGGGTGTTTTAACATGATTTTTCCTAGACAGTTACACCTATATTAATCATGATACACAGTCATATGTAGATCTGTGACTTGTTCCATCCAAACCTGAGAAAAAACTTCTTGGTGATACTGACTTGTACCTGTGTGGAAAGTGTGATGATTTCTGCAAGACAGAGGTTTCTCAGCAGCTGTGAGATCTGTGGATTGGCTGCATCTAATGAACTCTACTTCCATGTGGCTTATGAAGCTGATGGAAATGACACAAATGACCTAACACACCAAACATACATTTTTAACTCAGATGTTCAGATGTTATGTTGCTACTCAAGTGTGGTCCATAGATGGGCAATTACAAATATCAGATTCACTGGGAAGCTTGAAAAAATGTGAAATCTCATGCAACATTCTGCACACAGTGAATAGAGTACGTGCTTTCATTTTCTCTCCCTTCACCCTCTGTCATCTTCTCTCTTTTTCTCTAACTCTTGTATTTCCTGTCCTCTTTTTAGTGCACAACATAAATATATGTGATGGTGTACACTTGGAGAAAACAACATTGGCTAAATGCCATCAAATGTAATAAAGCATTTTTATCTAGCAACATCTAAAGTTGTATCTGCGTTCAAGAGAAATACAAATGTGCACCTCCTGAGTATATTTTCTTCTATGTAGGATGCAAAGAAGTAAACCAGTCCCTTCATTATAATGTTAATACATTCTTCCAATAGGAAAGCATATACCTAGGGAGGTATCTGTCTTAGGAATTCTCCCTTAGAGGTAATTAAGCTACTTCTTCCACAACAATTAAAACAAGGTCTGAGTCATAATTATAGACAATATAACATTTGTGTATAAGTCATTGTATTTGGAAGATCAGCTTAAGTGTTGACATCATATCTTAGTTTATTACAAAAAAAAAAACCTGACATATTCTTTGTAAAGTACAAATACTAAACTTATTTTTACTGAACTCTCTTAGTACAATTAGAAGAGACCCTCTCCCACAGTATTAATAGTGGCAATTCTCTAGTACACTGATACTCTGATATATTACAGTTTTCTAAATATTTAAAATGCAACCATTTCATTCTATGTTTCAAGTATTTGGGGTCTTAAACTATTTAAAATGTTTCAAATCTACAGCAATAGCTGAGTAGTATTCCATCATGTAAGTATACTACAGTTTCTTCATCTGTACTTCAAATGAGGTACATCTAGGTTGTTTCCAGATTCTGGCTATTATGAGTAAGGCTGCTGTGAACATAGCTGAGCGATTGTTCTTGTGTAGTGGAGCATCTTTCTGGTATATGCCCAGAATTAGTATAGCTTGAGGTAGCACTATTCCTAATTTTCTGAGAAAATGCCAGATTGATTCCAAAGTAATTGTGATCATTCTGAGTGAGGTAACCCAGACCCCAAAAAACACACATGATATATAGTCACTTATAAGTGGATATTAAGCCAACATAGATGTCCTCTGAGAGTCTCCACTCAGTAGGTGATCAGCACAGATGCTAAGGTCACTGCTGGACTTTAGTGACAGTGGAATGGAAGAATGGGGAGATAAAAGAGTTCAAGAGACCCACAAGGAGATTACCAAAGTTGGCAGATCTGGAACCACGGAGGCCTACACAAACTGCTGTACCAACCAAGGACAATGCATTCAATAAACCTAATACCCCCTGTTCACATCTAGCCAATTGGCACCACATTCTCCATGGTTGTGGGGAGAGAGGGAACTGCCTCTGAAATGAACTCTGATGCTCCCAATTTGATCACTTCCTCTCAGTGGTGAGGCCAGGTGGAGCACAGAAGAAAGGGAAGCAGGCTATCAGGATGAGAACTGATAGGCTGTGGTCATATGATTGGAGAGGAAGATCCCTTCTGTCAGAGGTGTAATAGATGAGGATGGGGCAAAAGAGGGAGAGAGGTTGGGAATGGGAAGATACAAGTGAAGGGATAACAATCTGGATGTAATCCGAATAAATTGTAATTTTAAAAAAGTAAAACAAAAATTGTACAGAAGTATTTCACAAATCAGCCTATGCTTTACAATAACCTAGGGAGCTTCTAAACACTCCAAAGATCTGGCCACCGCCCCCACCAATTAAGTCCCAGTCTCTCAGGCTAAGATTCTTCCACTGGTATTTTTCCAGTACTATCAGTTGACTATAATATGAAAGCAATTTAAAGATCTGCTATCACAGACAAAGCTGTGATCATGGATGATTTAAATTCCAATTTCTATCTCCCCTGATGTTTCTTCTTAATTTCATCCCTAGATGAACAACTCAAGTTTCATCTATACCTCCCAAATGAATCTTTCTTCCTGATTTCTTTATTTCTGATAATGAAAATTTCATTCTTCAAACCACAGAGGTCTAAGCTGTCTAAATTAGCTTTAGTCTTCTTTCTGTTTGGGGGTTTTATTTATTTCTCCAATGCTATCATTTTAAATAAGTATGTTGAAAACTGGGTTTGGGTCTTAGCTATTATCATTAACCCCCTGTAGCACCGTGCATAGGCAGATGTTTCTACATAATAGTAATAAAGGGGCAGGGGGATGTGAGCTTTGTACCATTGCCAATTTCCATGATGTAAAGATCCCCAATGGGACAGATCCTACAGTACCAATTGGTTGCAAAATATGTGACTATTTGGCAATCAGCCCTGGCAAACTGGTATGAGCTGGCTCCAATACAACACAGCAACAGGCACTCAGTGGGGGCATATTGTTGACTAAATAAGATTAGAGATGCTAAGGTAAGACCCCTGATGGCATGTGTACTTTTCCATCAATACCCATTTACTTATACTGCACATTGTGTACTTTATTATCTAATGTGCTTCTTTATTTAGCAACAAAGAAGATATTTGCATTTTAATAGTTCTTCTTTACAATGTACCTGGCAGTCATATATTACTCATGGAATTGTGCTTGTTGCTGATGTAGTCATTTGCTAACATTCAAGTCACTATATCGTTTTTTTTCTCAAAATCCTAATGGATTATATACACAAAATAATAAGCTCCTAAAATTGTGAGTCCCATATTTTGTGTATAATACTTTGTTACTGTGATATCTTCTAGAAATAAAACAATATTGTCAATTTTGGAAGCACTTAGCAATATTTGCAGAGCTGATTATATGTACACTCTTTCTTAATGGACTAGAAGGTATTTAAACTAAAACAATTATTTAACTAAGCTGTTTTTATAAAGATCAATACTAATTCTAAACAATTTTCTGCATTCAGCACAAAACAATAATTTTAATTTGGAGAAGTCAGAGTTGTGTAGAAATGTGCAGAGTCTCAGTGGAACTTGAAGATTGAAACTATTTTTGGCTAAAGATGATTTATTTAGTTTTGATATAACTGAAACCCTGCAAAGGGAATTTTCTAAAATGTAACAAATGTGATTTATAGTTTCAAATTCCACATGAACGAATCACAAAAGGGATATATGAGTCAGACATAATCTTTTAAGAAGGTTTAATGTGCTACTGATAGTTTAGGCATCTTCTCCCAGCTAATTTATTTTAGTATTTCACAGACAGTCTCCAGAAGAGTACTTCGGAAAGGCGAGGAGGTGGTGTGTGAACAGTCTCGGCTGTTGACCAGCACTAGCCTACCCGTTGTGCACCTCTAATAATTTAAACGGGCATGAAGAGTCCCTAGCTAATTCTTGTTGCTGTGAGAGCTCTTTGCAGAAATGTCAATAACAGTGCATTTTCTTTTTCAAATGAAAGAACAACCAGAGGGTGGGGAGAGTCTTCCACTACTGCTAGCTGTATTGCGATTCTATAATGCTTAGGACAGAGTGTCACTAAGGAAAGGTCTGCCTGCTGGAGTTGTTTAGGTAATTCTGCAGCTGCCAAGTGAGAAGATTCTGAGGCTCCAGCTTCTCCTGTCTCGGCCACTCAGCAGATCTGCCTGTTTCTCCCACTGGTTTCCCCCTACATCACCTCAGAAGAAGTCATGTGCATCTCTGACATGGAACTAAGTATCTTTAAAATGGGGAGGAGGTTTACCTGTATCTTTTGTATCATACAGCAGCAGTTGTAAAACATCCAACCCATGATTTTTATAATTGTTTACAAATGTCTTGTTTCTACTTTTAGAGTTTGAGTTTTTCTTTACTTAGAGTTTTCTGGGTGTCAATTCTGTTCACCGTTACTGATATTCTAATGTTAATGTGTGGCAAATTCTTACACAAAGTCATATAATAGAGGTAGGATTCATTCACTCATGCTTTCTTGGTATTGCCAACGTAGCTTACAGCTGATGTACCTCTTCACATAAGACAGTGTCTGAGTCTACATTTCAATATTTCTTTTACAGGATAAAACAGCTTTCTTTCCTCCCTCCCATTTTCTTTCCCTTCTTTCCTCCCTCCATCCCTCCCTTCCTTCCTGTCTCATTATTTAAGACTATCATTCAGTATAATTTTGCTTAACTGTGCATTAATTTTCATTGTATTTTTTAAACCACAGCTATGACGTTTATGATTCATATCTCTACCTATATATCACTAGTAGTCAAAAAGCCCAGAAAATTTAAATTGTAACACAAAACACATTAAAATGGTACTCATTAGTTTTGCAAATGAAACAGCAAAAATTGTGTGTCATTTTTCTTGTCTTTCCTCACTTCTTTTATCTAGAACACAGATGATGTTTAAATAAGCAAACTGTGACTATAAGTTGGATGTGGATTTAGATAATAACATTCTGCATGAGAAGAAATCACTTGAACACCTCTTCACCATATTTTCCTGGGCTGTGTATGATTTACATAATCCATATGTACATTAAAGGATTCACAGCCAGCCTAGAGCTAACTGTATTGAATCTATACTCTGATGTGCTGTGTAGATATTTATTAAGCACTTTTGAAGCATTGGAAGCCAAGCTGGCATTCTACAGCGAAAACCTTACTATTACCTTTCTAAGCACAGGCTTGTTTTTATATATCTTTTTGTTATCTTTTTATAATTTTACAGCTTTAAGTATTGTAGAAATTTCATACTATTTGTCAATTCAAACTGATGACACACATGTAAGTAGAACTGGCTTTGAAAATTAAATTCATTAACATCATTACTTTCCATCTTTTTACCCAAAAATAGGCACCTATTTTCTGTTTGCCATTCAGAGATGATTATTTTAGATGCTAGAAATAATGTCGATCTTTGTCTTTCCCCTGATCGTTGTCTAAGGTTTCAGCCACTGTTAGGGCTTTCTCTCACTATGAACAATACTGCAGCAGAGCTCCAGGAAGACGTAGGTTTCTGGGATTAGACCATTGGAGCTTTTTTCTCTGGTCAACCACCAGCAACAACTTAAAAACTTCCTTGCTACTGTTGTTCACCATAAATGTCAAGCCTCTGAAACCTGTGCCCACATTTTCAACAATAAACTGATGACAATGAATTCAAAGTTATTGTTTAAAAAAAAAACCCAAAGTGTATTCTGTTGGTGGTTTGCTTGCTGTATCGTAATGCACAACCTATTAGGCATACTGCTTTGATTTCATCTCATGGCTGTGATCTGTTAGTCATTTAGACACTGGGGTTTTGTCATCTCCTACAGAATGCATCAAAAGGGAGAGTTTAACAATGTATTCTGGGGGCAATTGTAATTAGAATTAGTTAACTTTTTAAATATTTTTACATATACATTTATATTATTACACATATATAAAACAAACCACATGCAGTAAGAAGAACCACCAAACAATCAGAATTATATAAATGTTCCATTCATGGTGTTTTGGCTATTTGTATTTGGTAACCTAACTGGATGTGTCTAAAATTCTGAATGTAAATTAATATCTATCTATATCTTGTCATTATCAAATTAAAACATTTATTTAGTCCTAAAAACATCTTAACCCCTAAACAACTAAAATTAATTGTAAAAATAAACTAGCTGGTCTTCAACCCCATCAGGGACTTGAGAAGGAATAAAATTGATTACCTGAATAAACAGTGAGTGCAGGTTAGCAGCTTCCAAAATGGGAAGATGACAGAGACAATTTGCCGCCTGAACAGTCGCCCAAAACTCTTTATAATGTTCGAGCAGCCTCTTCAGCCTTCTGGCCCACTATATCTGACAGAAATATTTGTGAGGCAGTAACTATTGAAGACTTGCTTACCCTGTCCTGGCAGAGTTTGGCTGTCAACTCTGCCTGCGTTCAAGCTTATCCATTTTTAGGAAGAATTCTGTCTGTGGTAGAAAAAAAGAACATTTTGCCCATGGCTTGTTTTCTCAACCTAACCCAAAGAAGATGATGAGCATCAAAGAACCTCCTTATGGAGATGGCTTCAAGCATTAGTTTATTTTGAAAGGAATTTATTAGGTCCACACATTCTTCCAACACAATTGTGTTGATGTGTGTGTGCATGTGTGTGCACTTGTGTGTTTGTGTGTGTGTCTGTATGAATATGTCTATGTTTAGATGTGTGCATCTGTGCATACGTACTTGTGGAACATTACAGGATAAAAACAAATGCTTTCTCTCAGTTGCTATCCACATTTTTGTTGTTACTGTTTGTGTGTATTTGAAGCACTGTCCCTTATTACTTTGAGCTTGCTGATTTGTCTAGGCTGCCTGGCCTGCAGTCCTAGGGGATTTGTCTGTCTTTGCCTCCCCAGCAATCAGATTTCAACCTGTGTCATGGACTATGATGATGAAAGCAAGGTCCTCATGCTTGTAAGGCTGACACTTTTCTTTCTGAGATGTTTCTTTAGTTCCTTATTCCAGTAATATAAAAAAGTGCTTTTCCACTAGGAAAAAAAATGTGTGAAAGGACACAATTTCAGTCTTGTTCAGTTCAGCCTTTTTGAAATCTGCAAAATATTCTCAGTAATGTATTGGATAGAATTGTGAACAAAACTTTTATATAGAATCTGCCCAAACTAAGATGCTCTACCACTCATGATACTTTTTTTTTTTTTTTTTATTAATGGAATGTAACCTGATTGTAAAGCAGGGAACATCAGCATACAAATAAATGAAGGAATATGTGATCAGTATTGTTAAACATCAAAGCAAAATGAGAATGTAGACTGACATTAAGTAGACTGAGTATAAACTAAAAAAACCAAATTATACAAGAATAAATTAATAAAAAAATGTTCAAAAAAAACCAAATTATAATAGAAAATTTCAGCACTGAAATAATAATTTATAACAAAATAAGCTAAGTAATTATTTTCTGTTTAAATTTCAAAACACTTTAAATGAAAGAAAATCAATTACTATAACTATTGTTCCAATATAATTAAGAAATTATTTCTATTGTTTTTCAAATGTATTCCATGAGTTTGATATTTTGTTACATTGTGTACTCAATATCAATTGATGTGCTTTTAAGGCTGTTTTATTTTCTGAAAATTTCATTGTTGACATGTTAATAAAATTGAGAGGAAAAAAGTTACATGTATTAAAAAGAAAGAAAGCTGTCAGTGGTTACCTGCACCGTATTTCATTTTCTATTAATTGCTAGAGTGAACATCCCACATCTTCCATGACCTCAGGTATGAGTGTTGACAGGATAAAGTGATTCTCACGGGTGATGAAAATTCACTCACATTGTCCAGGCAAGAAAAGATGGCTCACTCATCAGCCAGGCTGCCCTCAGCTCATTTGACACCCTTGAAGAGATCACATTTCAATCCTCCTATTAATAGTTAGGAAAAAGGCCATTACTAATTCCTGGTCATTAATTCCATGATTTATTTGCTCCACGTCTTTGTGAATTCTTCAACATTACAGGATTTATTAAAAATCTTGTGGAAAATTTAGAACTGTTAAACGTTTTGTTGTTTCTGGTCTTTTTTTTTTTTTCAAATATTTAGCAGCTCCTTATATGTTAGTTGCCTGCACATAAACATTCAGGCAAATAAAATTAATATTCTTTTACATTTTTTGCATTTTTAGGCGAAGATAAAACATTCCTTCAAAATTTACATTATTTGATTTATTTTCATCTATCCTCATTTTGCAAAACTGGACAAAATTGTATTGAATAAGCCATAGAATCATAGTTATTATTCCAAAGACATATGTTTAGTTTTATCAGATTTTTTGGGGGGGAGTCTGGATTTGAGAAAATTGAAAGAAAGAGACTTATTATTATTTAAAGATATTTTTCTAAATTATTACTACTGAGAACTAATTATGGAGATATAAATATATCACTTGTAATTATTTAAGGATAATAATTTTAATAAAAACAACAACAACTAAACCCCAATTTTGCCCAGTGTAGACTCCATTGAGGTACTGATTTCGGGTTCTCAGAAGGACTTTGAAGATCCCAGCAGGGTCTTCCACCACTATAAAAGCTGCTAGAAGCTCCCAAAATGGCATTTCCACATATGTCCCCACGGGTGTCCACACTGATTGGAGAATTACCAGGAAGGGAGGCTGACTTAATTAACTTTGAGTGTGTTTATCTTAGCACAGCTAAGAGTAATTCATCATTATAGTAGGCACTGGGAGGAACAAAGGGGAAGAAAGAGACTCTGCCTTTCAAGAGGCTGGTGATTTCCTGGGGATAAATTACAGTGCAGAGGATTCAAAAACTAAATAATAGAGAATAATACCACACAGACTCCTAATGCTGATGAAAGTGCATTCAAGTAATAGTAGGGAGAATGTCTATCTCAGCTCATTTAACTGAGGATATCTATATTTAGATGTTTACATTTGAGATTACATTCTCAATTAATAGAGTGGTATATGTTTGCTTTTGTGTGTGTATGCATGTGTGTGTGTCTTTATATATTTTTTAATACAGAGCTTTTAGTCTTTAAAAGTATAGAATGCTATTTGATTTGCTCTCTTCCTATTTAACATTGCTTAATCACTATTATTTTTATCATTACTAATTTTATATGTTAATGGGATTCATTGAGATAATTTGGTGTATTTGTAAAGAATATTCCAATTTGTGTCAACTGCTATTTGATACTCAAGTTGATTTTTTAACATACCTGATAGAAGGAAGCCATTGCACTTCTTTTTCCTCCCTTACTTATTTCACTTAATGAAAATGACTCATTTCTTCCTGTGTGAATGTTTTTTGCCACAACTGACAAATTTTTAATAGTTTTTTAGATAAATAATATTGCATCTTAATATATCAATTTTAATCCATTCCCACATTGATAAGTACTTAGCTTTAAATTGTAATGGATGTGAATCATCTCACAAAATAAAGAAAGCAGCTCTCCCCTTGTATACTTTTATATCATTGCAATATAGAAATAGAAGTAGAATAGCTGAATAATGTTCAATCTATTTCATTCATACAAATTTTCATACTGCGTGTACTAATTCAACATCAGCAACAACTATGGATGAGAGTTTCTTTTCTTTGCATTCATAGTAGGACTTAGCTGTCTTGAAATAAAATATAGTTTTGACTTACATTTCCCCAGTGGACCTAATCTTGAGACATTTTTGTTTTTGCAATAAGAAGTTACTCTCTTCTGAAGAATCAATTCACATGTGTGTCATTTGTAATTTGGTTTTATGTTTTGGTTATATTACATGAATTCCGTATATATTCTGGTTGTTGATCTTTGTTGGGTTAATGGCTGTGAAATATCATGCCTAAGTTGTCTTCAGACTAAAATTGTTTTTCTCTGCTGTGCAGATTTTTTCCAGTTATGAGTAATATGATTTATGAATTATATCTTTGTTTTCCTGTGTTTTATGCTCATGTCCAGAAAATTGATCACTATACTAATTTCACAAATATTCCCCTGTGTTTTTAATCATAGAATAATTTTTTCTGTTCTAATACATAGTTCTTTGATTCTTTTTACCTTGACTGTTATCCAGTTATATATTAAGGAACATTGATAAGCTGTGATAACTATGAGAAAAATATCTTGCCCTAACCAGTACATGTTTGTGTAATGTAGTATACTTGGCTGCATAGGAAAGATGGATCTATTCATACTTTTTATTAAAGACCATTATTGATTATGCACTTGACTTAGGAATCTTTGGGAAATTCATTCAAGACTCAGAATGAAGAATGGTATCATGTATTTCATAGGAAACCATTAAGAAATATACTAACCAGGTGATTTCAGTAAACTGTGCATGGAATAATGAGAGTATATGACAGCACAGTGGTTTGTCTGAATATTATAATGGTGATGAATTGTAAAACACTTAAAAGAACAAATTTCTTGGATCATGTAGAAAAATGAACAATTGGATATTTATCTAGAGTTTTTAATTAGTCTTAATGAAAAAACATTAAGATATTAGCAATTTGAAATAGGAAGTTTGCATGGTGAGACATATTCAGTGGGCTATTCTTTGTATTCCTTTTCCAGAAAGCATTTATCACCCCCAATTTGACCATAACTTTCCTCTTTTGCCTTCTTGCTGTCATCTACATAAGTAATTGTATTTCAGATATCAACTGAAAAACTTTTCTTTATTTATTACATTGACATGGTCATGTATTTCAAAGAAATGTTTTATAAAAATGCATGATATGTGTATGTAATAGGGGTCTTCTGACAGGTTAGGCAGTCATTTAAACTTAAAAATATTGAAAGATTTACACATATTTCACATATGGCATGTGTTGAAAATAACTTTTGTTATTATTATGTTTAACATCAATAGTATGCAAATTCACCTTCAGTTGCTGAAGAATTTATTGAACAGGGGATCGCATATAATTCTCATGACCTGCTAACCATTAACATTATACTTTAAACATTTTGTTTCTCCTTTAATACTGTAGCTACAAGACAGCTCCATGAAAGTAGTGAATATGTATAGTTTTTCCGTCTTAATGAAACCAGAATTGGACTCATTTGGTATATCTGTGTCTGTGGCAAAAGGTATCATCTGCTTAAACCTTCATGCCCTCGTTTGTAAATAAATTTCTGGGTGCAATAGGGTGCCATACAAAAAGCTTCAGTGTGAGTCTAGTAAGTGCTGATAACCCTTCTTAAAAAATTTTAAAGAAAGATTTTGGTTCAAAATGTATATTTATTAGAATATATTAAACAATAACTAAGAGGGATAGCTATATTGAAATAAGAATGTTCTCGTGCTGTTTTATTTCAGATTATCATAGCAGCTGCCTTGCAAATCAATGGCAACTAGTAAATCCTACTTATTATTTGGGCCAGAGCTGCATTATGTAAATTATATCATATATAAACTTTAGAGTTATTCTCTATAATAGCAGAGAATAGACACTTGTGTAAATTAGAGTTGATGTTTCCTGAACTTCATTCTACAGAAGTAATTTCTTTTATTTGTTTTGTACAGTAAATACCTTAAATGAAAAATATTGTTCTTTAGTGTGTTTGAATTCTGACTTCATTCTTTTTATTAAATAAAACATTCAGTTATATATACACATACGTTTGTGTCTATATGTATACACGCATGCACATATGGATGCCCTGATGAATGTGTGATGGCACAACACATGTGTGGAAGTCAGAGGACACTTTGAGGGAGTTGCTTCTTTTCACTCATTATCTCAAAGCTCACAATTACATTTGTAAGTTCTCAGAAATGTTGACCTAGTAATTTTATAATTCACAGAATCCTACTTGAAAACATTGCAAATATCATAACTCAATAGAATATACAGTCATAAAATAAAAAACATCACTTTTGTATAAATATTGTAATTACCAAATAGAACATTTTTTGATTCATACAAATTTTCTGTTCATGTACAGCATGTTATTTTGATAAATAATAGAAATTCAATCTCTGAATAAAGGATTCATTTTGAAATTTCCCAGAAGAGACTAGATCACGTGTCTGTATGTACAAATGTGTCCGTGTGCATGTGCACGTATAAATGTTATATTCAAGTTTATTTCATGTGTAAGAAATGGCTTACTGAAAATTCATGTGATATGGTCTTCTCAGCAAACATTCACTGCAAAGAAAATGACAAATTGTACCCATTGTGGTTCATGAACTGACAGGAACAAACAAAGAGTTACTATCTCAATCAAGTATCAGAAAGTAATATATGGTTAATATAGAAAACATAAAATTTCAAAGTGCATTATATGTTGCATAATGCTCCTTTTGTAGTTATGTAAAGTCAAAACATCATAAATTCAGTCATCAGTCTAGAAGACCACAGTTTTATTGTGCAATCCATTGCTAGAAAATTTGTCTAGTAAAGTCAGGCACTGCTTTGTTCCCTGCACTGAAAAACAAAACAAAAATAAAATATTTTTTAAAGAGAGAGAAAGAAATCAAATGACTTCACCTTGTTCCCTCAAAATGAATCTACCCACTTAACTAATATAGTGGAAGAGAAAGAAACAGGGTAAAAATATAAAATAATGACACATAAAAGGATGATAAAAGAAGGTAATTTCACTTATGTCAGTTGCGTGAGAAATTTAACTATGAAATGATGTTCTATTTGACTCTTAGTTTTCCTGTTTTAATCATTGTAGAGGCCTTTTGATTATACACTAAGACATAGGAGCTACTGCATGTTTAATATAAAATGCTGTATAATACAGGCTTTGTCATTGTCTTCCTCAGTTTTGGTCAGTGACTAACACCTTGAGAGGAGGTCCTGATTCTCCCCTTATCTCTGGCTGAGAGCCTAGATGACTCAGAGCTTATCAGAATTCTCCATAGCAAAGGATTCTTATTCAAATGGAGATGGAAGTATTAGCTGAAGCTAACAAAGAATTATAATACAGAGAAAACTAAATATACCACAACCCTCAGTTTTATAGCTTGAGTTATTTTGCGATTTTTCTAACACTCTTGCTGAGCATTTAGTTTTATTTTTATGTATTCTCCTGAAAGATAATTATTAATTTGATAGCAATACATAAAAGTAATGAGCAGCAGACATTTTACTTCTTAATAATATATGAAAATGCATTTTCTTAAATTATGCATTTATGATTATTTTAGTTTTATTGGTGTGATACTCTTCGGATACATTAATTTGCAGTTATTACACAGCAATTCTATCTTTGTCTCTTTCTCTTTGATGTGGTGGTATCGAAAATGCTCAAGAACCAAGACAGCTTGGGACACATAATTCAAAGATTTTCTTTTTCCACTAAGATTTTAACTTTTCCTCATAGCTCAGTCTCTTTAATCCTAGCATTAACCTTGCTATGATTCTTTAGATCTTCTCTGGAAAATGTTGCAATCTCTTCTTGCAGTAGAGTGAAAGAAACTGTTACAAGGCTTCAATTAGTGACTGATTCCTATTATCTAAAATGTGGAGTCCGCTCAGTTCATCTCACCGAGTTCATATATATTTACTAAACATTTCTAGCTTCCTTCGGTGCATTTATGTAACAGTGGATTTTATGAATCAATGTAGTATTATGGCTTCTACGTCCAACACGTGCTCCAACACGAGGACATTCAGAAACATTACCCTGCAATACATAGAACTTAAAATTTCAAAGCACAATATTTCATCATTTGAGTTTGTATGTATTTTGAAATGAGAAAATCTTTCCTAAAGAGCCCATACCTCCATTTGTTACAAACAAGTTACTTTACAATAGTTAAGTGGAAAAGAATAAAGAATATATTCAACCAAATATTAAACAAATTAAGGGGTATTTTTGGTATAATAACTAAACAATTAAGGCATAAATTGCTAGATGAAGTTCATACCATGAGAAACTGTGAGATTGTGTTTATAGTACCCCAATATGATAGAATATTTAAAAATATTAATGTCATTACCTGGTATTTTTTAGAACTTCTAAATATGAAGAATTTAATTATCTCTGTTTAAAGATGCATGAAGGTCTAATTGTGCCTTTTGTTGTCCTTGAGGCATTCAACAACGTGCTGAATTACTCTGGTTTTACAAACTGCAGGGCAGACTTCACTTCAATTACCACCTGTTAAATTACACTAAAAGTGAATGGAAATGAAAATAAATATGAATAATGAATAAAATGAAATAATGAATAAATGAATAATATAAAAGAATAAATAAAATAAAAAATATTTTCTTCAAGGTTGCCAAATACAAATAGTCAAAACACTATCAATGTAACATTTATATAATTTCTGATTGCTTCGTGATTCTTCTTTGCTGTACATAGTTTACTGTATATATGTGTAATAATATAAATGCACATGTAATAAATAAAACAAACTAATAAAATTGTAAAAGATGACATTACTAGGGGTAGATTTTTCTGAAATATCATGTGTGATAAATTATTACAAGTTACATTTCTTAAAGCATTAGCACTTTATTATGAACACAGTGTGGTTTCTAAGCATCATGCTAGGTGCAAGTCTCTTGGGCTACTAGTTGTTAACTCTGAATCAATGTACCTCAGCAGAGTTGTGTTTAAAAGTACCACAAAATGTGATAAAAGGAAACTCACACTTTGAAAATGTATTATAGCCTTTTCAACAGTTGTATAGTGTTCATATACTAGGTGAAAATATAGTAAGAATTTCATTAAAATATGCACATATGAGATTATTTTTAAAAATGTGTTGCATGATCATAACTTCATGGACAACTCAAAATACTTAGAAAGATAGTTGATAAAATTGATATTTTAATATCTATCATTTAGGTGCATTTTATGCTATTTTTAGGCATATTCATTCACCCACTACAGCATGTTATTGGTTTATACATACATTTTATATAGATTTAAAGTTTATTTTATCCAAAAATTAGACTAAATATTATAAAAATATATGTTGGTAGTCCACAGATTCTTTCACGACACAAACAAACAACACTTCTGCTGTATGTCGTTTATTTCACGCATGTGTAATAATACAAATGTATATGTTAAAAAGAAACATAATAGGAACTCCCGCATCTATCCCAATTTCCTGGTAAGTGAAGACTTTCATGGGACATCTCTTTTGGGCTAGAGTCCAATTATAAGTGAATATATACATTGTGAGTCTATCTGGGGCTGGGCTAACGCATTCAGTATGATCATTTCTAGTTCCATCCATTTGCCTGCAAATTTCAGGATTTCCTTGTTTTTAATAGTTGAGTAGTATTCCCTAGTATAAATGTCCAACAGTTTCTTTATCCATTCTTATACTGAGGGACAGTTAGGCTGTTTCCAGGTTCTGGCTATTATGAAGAAGGCTGCTATGAATATGGTGGAGCATATGTCCTCACTGTATGGTGGAGTATCTTTTGTGTATATTCCAAGGAGTAGAATATCTGGGTCTTGAGGTACCCCTATTCCCAGTTTTCTGAGAAAGCACCAGATGGATAGAAGTATAGGAGAATGGGGAAATAGAAGGAACCAGAGAGTCCTAGAAACCTACAAGAAGAGCATCATGATGGGTGGTCTGGACCCAGGGTGGTCTGCTCAAACTACTGCACCAAGAAAGGACAATATATGCAGTAAGCACTGAACCTCTATTCAGATCTAGCCAGTGGACAGGACATTTTCCACAGTAGTATGGAGAGCATGGACTGACTCTGAGTTGAACTCTGTTGCCCCATATTTGGCCATTTCCCCTTGGTGGGGAGGCTTGGTGGCACTCAGAGAAAGGATAAGCAGGCTACCAGGATAAGACTTGATAGGCTGTGAACATACAGTGGGAGAGGAGATCCCCTTCTTGCACAGACCTAGGGAAGGGGAATAGCATGAAAAAGGAAAGAAGGGAAGAAAAAGGATGATACAAGTGAGGGGATAACAATTGACATGTGATCTGAATAAATCAATAAAATAAATCAATAAATAAATAAATAAAAGATACATGACAAAAAATTGAATAAAAAACAAAACCCAACCAAACAAAAAAGAATTCTGAATTTACTATATAAAGGAAAAAACTATTTTTCTAGTAAGAATGTATGGTTTCTTGGTCTTCAGAAAAAATACTATATATTGCCTAAGAGATAGCTATAGAATTATCTTACCTTTTCTTACTGTGCAACCCACAGAACAATAGCGTGGGTCCTTAAACGGTCTTATAAATCTGGCTATGCACCTTTGACGGTACAGTTGTCATTCTGGTGTATGTCACGTGGGGTAGCTTTCAATCTATTTGTACTCCAAATCTAACACTTATACGTGTACTACTATTATGATTGTGTTTGTGCATGCATGTGTGGTGCAATTGTTGGTGTGTGTGGTTAAGGGTTCCAATATATGGTTTAAAGTTTTTTTTGGTCGTCTATGAAATGACATCGACTTTCCAAAGTCAAATGAGCAAAAACAGATGTTTTCTTTTTCTGTGACAGTCTTACACATTCTCCTCGTGTCTAGTGTATATTTACGTCATCATCATGCTATGCAGCTTAAGTACCTGTAACTCTCAGATTGTCAATTTTAAATCACTAACCAGGACAAGGGTAAGCAATTCCTCAATCGTTTCTGCTTTACAAATATGTCTGTCTGATATAGTGGGCCAGAATGCTGAAGATGATGCTCCAACATTATAGAGAGTTTTGGGTGACTGCTCAGGCGGTCAACTATCTCTGTCTTTTTTTTTTTTTTTTTTTTTTTTTTTTTTTTTTTTCCCATTTTGCAAGTTACTAACCTGTACTTTTGGTGATGTTTTAAGTTGATAGAAATGAGATATGATAGATATCTATTTACATTCAGAATTTTAGACTCATAATACTATACGAGCATACATAAAAAAGATAAATAATAACCATTCATCAAAGCGAAGATCTCCAAGACCAAGAATTAATTTATTCCTGGAAACGCAATTAAACTTTCACGGAAATTTTCATCAGAGATGTAAAAAAAAAAAAACTTTGGGTTTCATTTCTCAAAACTATTTTGAATTTATCTTCTTTCTAATATATAACATTCTCAGCAAGAGAAACAGTGTTATTAGGGAAAGCAAAATAATTTATTTTCTTGTGAAGCTGTCTAACCGTTTAAACTCATAACTTGATTTCCCGTGCCTCTGAGCTACACTACATAGAAGTCAATCCTGCTAGGTTATAATTAGACATGTAGGATAATTCTAATGATGTCTTACAACTGATGGAATCAGCCTCAGCTCTGTCTACCACCTGATTACCATGGAAACCATTGCTGGCCAAGCAAGTAATTCTGATCAAAAGGAATTATTATTAATCCTCCTAGTATATGTTGGGTAGAGATTTAAACAGCTTTTGTTAAAGTTTCTTGTGGAAGCTGAAAGGTCCAATAAGGGTAAATATTAATTCTTAATGTGCTGGAGAGCAAGAATGGCTTAGTCTCTGTGGGACACAACTGGCTTTCAGTAAATCAGATATTAACAGATTATAGGATCAGCCTTGCACTGCCCAGGGATTAGAGATAAACAGGTGAATTTTAGAGGAGGAAAATAATTCCTAGGGCTGACTTAACCAAGTCATTGCCTTGTCAAATTGAAATTGAATGGAGAAAAACTGGAATGTGTATGGAGTTTGAAGCCCACTAGATTACATCTATGGCAATATCTAAGTTATCAGACAATAACACTAAACCCTCAATTTTCTCCACTGCATGTGTTATTATTGTTACAAATGGAATGGGGTGGCCTTTAAGTGACAGAAAAACAGCATATATTCAAGATTCCTTCTATTTATTTTCATATTTAGCCATGCTAGTACAGAAAATAAGTATCACAGGTTACAAGTGTGTGTGTGTGTGTGTGTGTGTGTGTGTGTGTGTGTGTGTGCATGGGTGTGTTCCCCTGCCCACTCACAATGGAGACTGATTCCAAGTTGTTACATGTACTAAGCAGGATTTCTAAAAGCTAAACTATACCCTAACCTCTGAAGATATATTGAAACAAACACCATAATGAACAGTAATGTTTTGTAGAGTTGTTTTCTACACTTTCAATATATAATTCAATATTTTAAACCCACAATCGTCAATACTAATTACTTATCTATTAAGTCGTAAATATTTTTAAATTGTTTTTTATTGCTTGGTTTGGTGTGTGTTATTCATAGCATATAGAAAATAAAATGATATTAACATAAAAGTAACTCATCTCTTTTGGACAATAAAATTTAAAATTTGAAATTTGAAATTTAAAATATGAACAATATTTTATTGTCTAAACTTTGAAAAATATGCAACTGTCTAAAAACCACAACCTCTTTGCCTATTAAAAAGCATATTATCTCTGGGTCTGTTCTCATGGTGTGCTTGATCCCTCTGGCTCTAAGAATCCATCACCCGCACTAGCTTCACCTAGTATTTGCCTGTGGGTCTCTGCATATGCTTCTATTAGTTGCTTGGAGGATGCTTATTTCATGATATTTGGGCTACTTACACATCTATGAGTAAAGCAGAATATCATCAGGATCATTTCATTTAATAATTTCTTTTGCCAGGCATATTTGATCATATCCTGGGTTTCTAGGCTTAGCCGCCTCTGGTTCCTGGCCATTCAGGTAATGTCAGGTATGGGGTCCCTGAAGTTGGGCCAGTCATTGGTTGGTCATGCTCACAAGGTCATTACTATCA
Source organism: Acomys russatus (assembly GCF_903995435.1). Classification (NCBI taxonomy): domain Eukaryota; kingdom Metazoa; phylum Chordata; class Mammalia; order Rodentia; family Muridae; genus Acomys; species Acomys russatus. The sequence continues at coordinate 34,371,419 of NC_067154.1, read as the reverse complement.
TTACTCCAGCACATCTTTCATACAGGACATATTGGTGGTCAAATATTCTGTGGCCGGGTTGGTGTCCCATGCCCGTTGTGGAGAGCCTTGTCTGATTGTACAAGATGACTAGATAGAGCTCCATATCCCTCATGATTAGGAGACTTCACTATGGTCACTTTAGCAGATTCTAGTGAGTGTCCACCATATTAGATTTCTACATCACTCCCTATTATGCCCCCTATACCCAATTCCAGTTGTTGCTCTGAGTACGCCTTCTTGATATGATGGTTTGTGACTGGTCTTATTGTAGTTCAATATGCCACATTCCTGGGAGGCCATTTCTGCTCCCACCCTACCCCAGCCCCCCAGCCTCCCAAGAGAAGGAGAAGTTGGCCGAGAGAAGAGCAGACTTGTGGTAAGGGGATGATGGAAGTAGAGGAGACTGAGATTGGGATTTAATATATGTAAAGAAAAAATGTTTAAGATAGAGAAACCTGACTGATACCACTTTAATGAAATGATAAAAGTTAACAGTACCAGGAACAGAGCAAATCACCATCAAATGAGTCCTAACATGACACATTGAGAAAACCATGACAGAAACCCATATGACAAAGCTTGTGACCTGAATCAAATCACAGAAGGTGTTATCAGAAGATTAGAAAGAGCAAATTAAGTAGTAATTTCAGGGTCAAAGGCTTTAAAGTGTCAGTGTAATATAGTACAAAGACTTGTAATTTATTCTGAATTAAAGAACACTTAGAGATAAGACTACTTAATGAATTACACAATCTTAAACTTTCCTTTGCCAAAGGACTTTTTAAACACCAGAAGGACTTTTTAAACAATAGGTAAAATCTAGGTGACTGTGGATTAGATATTATCACAAGAATCTTCATGGTGTGATTTTAACAACTAGACTGTGATTATGTTAGAAAATATATAATTTTAGAAGATTCCCACTGATATATGTAGGGATAAAAGATACCATGTCTGCAACTTACTCTGAAGTGTTTCAGGAACTGAAAAACAAAATTATACATGCAAAGAAAAAGAAACATATAAAGTGAATGTATGCTATGTTAGCCAAGTTTTAAATCTGGGAAAAAATGGTATATGATATTTTGGACTATTGTTAACATTTTTTTATAATTGTAAACTATGCCAAATTAAAAAAAATCATAACAAACTAAGATGTTATTGTTTTCAGCTCAATGGTCCAATGCATAAAAATTTAACTAATGTGTTTTTGAAGGTGTAGCTTTGTCATGAATCTGTTTATTTAAAGAAAAGATAAAACCAAGGCAATATTCTCCGCATGAGTTCATGACCTTCTAACTTTACACATTATTTAACAGATTTCTGATTGCTTATAGGTTCTCATATAAAGTGAGTTCTTGTCTTTGTTCTGGTTTGGCAATTTTAAAAAGTCAAAGCTTGAATTGGCAATTGTAGCTTGCCTTTATGACATGTGCTGCTTGTTTTGTGGGCTGGGTAAACTAGAAGGGAACTTTATTTTCAATCTTTTTTCATTTTTATTGTTTGGTATTCACACTTCTACATAATTTGCTTAGAGCATATCCACGCCTCTTTCACATACCTCAAATTTCTCTTCTATCTTCCACTCAACTATTATTTCTTTTTTCCATTGCAAATTCTCAGTGAATTTATTTATTTATTTCAATTTGTATTTTTATTTACCTAATTTATTCAGATTACAACTCAATTGTTATCCCATCACTTGTATCCTCCCGTTCCTCCCTCCCTCCCTCTTTCTCCGTATTCCTCTCCCCTAGGTCTATGAATAAGGGGGACCTCCTCCCCCATGATATGGTCATAGACTATCAAGTCTCATGTTGCTTATTCTTTCTCTGAGTACCACCAGGCCTCCCAATCAAGGGAAAGTGGTTAAATATGTGGCACTAGAGTCCTTGTCAGTCAGTCAGCTATTATTTCTTTTTCAGGTAAATATGAATCTTGTGTTAAACTCACCAGGAATACCTACTTTGGTCAGATATAGGACAATCCACTGGAGCATCCTTGAGAAAAACCTGGAGCTCCCATGTTTCCTTTTATAAGGAATGCAAAGGCTGCAGTGGCATGCAGCACACAGTTTTGTTACTCAGCTTCCCCCCCCCACCTCTTTGTGTGTGTGTGTGTGTGTGTGTGTGTGTTTCAGTTAAACATTCTCACAGAAACAGGAGTTAAAGCCATTTTTCATCCCTTTAGGGTATTAGAACCCTTGTAAATTTGTGGTGTAGATACACAAGCTTATACATTTGCAGAAAACTTATTCAGTTTAGATGAGGGACCCAAAGAAATCAGTCTTCTGGAGTAAAGGCATTACAATTTGCTATTTGCATACATAGCTTGGCAATGCTGAATAATTTTGCAGTAGATAAAAAAATAGCTTTAAGATTTATATTTGAGAAACTAAGAGAAAGCTTAAAAAGAAGAATAAATGTAATACTGAAAAGCCATAGAACATGTGCATTTTATTTTATTAATTTTTAGGTATTTTATATATACAATCATAGTAATACACATATATAAAATTAACTACATACAGCAAAAAGAACCACAAAACAATCATGAATTGTATTAATCTTACATCCATAGCAAATTTGAACTTGGCAACCTTGAAGAAAATATTTTTTCTATCTTGGTAAGTATAAAATTCTGAATAGAAATCAGTATCTATCATATGTGATCTCTATCAATTTAAAACATCTATCTAAACGTAAATACTTCTTAACCCCTAAACAACTATGCTTAATTGTAAAACTAAGTTAGCTGGTTTTCAACTTCATCAGAGACCTCAGAAGGAATAAAATTAATTCCCTGAGTAAACCAGAAGTGCAGATGAGCAGCTTTCAAAGTGGAAAAAATGTGAGAGACAGTTTGCTGCCTAGACAGTTACCCAAAACTCTCTATAACTATCTTATATCTATATCTATTTTATGGATAGTTTAAGTATTTATTATCCATAGACTATGTCTTTTCCTTTCTTTGTTCATTCAAATAAAATTCATATTGAATTTAATAATAATATCAAATAATGGTGTGTCTCAGCTGCAGAGTACTTGTCTCACGTGAGTAAGGCTCACAGACTGGCTCCTCAACTCTTGAAAATGTTAAAGATACTTTATCAGCTTTTCAATATTTAGTTTTGCATTTCAAAGTTTCCAAATAAATAAATACAAATGAAACTTTACACATATATATTCTGAAATAATTTGTGTGAGATTATTCTTTATTTTTCTGGACAGAAGAATGTATTGTGAATCACCATGTTTTATAACTTTATCTTCTAGGAACAGAAACTTAATTGAACTTTGGTATTTTAGCTGGTTTTCCTAATATTCTTCATCATTCCCTTTAAGATAGAAAAGTTACAAGTAAAATCTCTATGCAAGTCTCTAATTCTCCCATTGTAAATACAAAATCTGCCTATAATCTTGGGAGGTAATTTTTAAGACACTGTCAATATTCTAACTGGTTAATGTTTCTTCTCTGCCAATGCTCATAGAGTTTTTCAGATAACACACTTCACTGGTTAGCAAAGCAACACTGAACGAGTGGCTTTAATGTTCTAGCAATGTAAATGGAGTGTATGGTAGCATAGCTATAAAACGGCAATTTCATTTAGGAAAACTCATTTCCTAGTGTATATCCAGTGAAAGGATATTGTTTGATTAAAATAAAAGACATTAAAAATCAATAAAGACAGAATGATCATGGTTGAAAGACATTGAGTCATTTTAAAGTTAATTATGCTTGTGGTTGGTCCTGTGTCTGCGTAGCAGATATATGTAATACAAAATCTGTTTGTTTCCACAAAGCATCATCAAGAAACACGATCTGTGAGGGGTGTATATGAAAATGCAGGCTGGCAGATGGGATAAATATAAGAAAGGTGCCATAGAAAACAAGAAGAAAAATATGATAGCGTCCTATAAAAAAATGTTAAATTAATGTCCTGTTAGATATATTTGTCAGTGAGCATCCTTAGTTGTAAAGAAAAGCAGCCAGGTGACGATGCATTTACAAAATCCCTTTACGTCTGAGTTGCCACTGTTTTGATTTGGTAGCAGTGTTACTTTCCCTTTGACTCATCTCTTTTTTTCATACATTTATTTTCTCATTCATAAATCCACCCAATGATACCTGCTTTGCGTAAATCAAACTGTGGAAGTAACAAAAACAGATAGATTATGAATTTAACATACTTCCCAAACTCATTATTAATAATCAGTAGCTTTATCATACACTTTACATAAATTCACTTCAAGCTAGCCAAACAAAGAGCATCTCTAAGCCTCAGACACAAGATATTAATAATAAATTAAGTAATGACCTAATTTTTTTCAAGAAGACTACACATTTTCTTCTGTAAATAAAAGTGGCAATGACTTCATCAGCAATCTACATACCTCCTGAATTTAAAAAGAAAATGTGTTAGGACAACTCTCTGAGACATTCTTTTAATATTAAGCAGGCTAATGTCTTCATTCAGCGGCTGTTTGGAGTACATTAAACTACAGGATTTTAATCAGAATTTTAGACAAACAGGACAACTCTCCATGGACTTAGAGGGCTTTTGCCACATTCATAGCATAGAATCTGCCCTGATTATGTCACATGTTTAAAAGGCTTCTCCCTCACAAAATATAAGCTGTTGACCCACTTAGGTGATGCATGTTTAGTTTAAAATAAACATAGCAATGCCAAAAAAATGTGTTGAGGAAATTAAAACTATAAATGAGTTCACAGTAACTAGGAATCTAAAAACAATTGATGAAATGAATAGCAGTGTTGCTGCTTACATGTTTTTAGTGTGCTTAACACAACAGAGCTTTTGCCACATTCTATAGAATGAAAAACCAATCTGAACCTCATGTAAATGCTGGCAAACCTGAGACATAGAATGCATACAACAAAGAATGTAGGCCTAAATTTGAAGACAATATTTTACAGATCTTTAAAGATCAATTCTCAAGTTCATAAGGAAAAACAAACTAATAAACAAAAAACCAGAATCACTAAAACAATCCTGTACAATAAAAGATCTTTTGGAAGAATCTCATTCTCAAGCTGCACTATAAAGCAAGAATAATTAAAACAGCATGGTACTGGCAGGAAATAGGCATGATGACCACTGGAACTGAATAGAATACCCAGAAGTAAAGCGACACAGCTATGGGCATTTGTTTTTTTGACAAAGAAGCCAGATCCTTACAATGGAAAAAAGATAGCTTCTTGAACAGATGGCGCTGGTCTAACTGAATGGCTATATGTAAAAAAAAAAAAAAAAAAAAAAAAAAAAAAAAAAAAAAAAAAGAACGATATTTATCACTGTGCACAAACCTAAAGTCCAAATACATTAAAGACTTCAACTTAAAACTGGACACCCTAAATATGTTAGAAGAAAAGGTGGGGGAGAGCCTTGAACTCACTGGCACAGGAGACAATTTCCTGAACAGAACATCAACAGCCCAGGCTCTAAGGTCAACAAATAATAAATGGACCTCATGAAACTGAAATCTTCTGAAAGGCAAAGAAAGAGTCAACGGAACAAAATGGCATCCTACAGACTGGGGAAAGGTCTTCACCAACCCTACATCTGACAAAGGACTAATATCCAAAATATATAAATAACTAAAGAAATTAAGTTACCACCAAGCCAAATATCCCAATTAAAAAATTCATAAAGAACTAAATAGAGAATTTTCAACAGAGGAGTATCAAATTGCTGAGAAACAAAGAAATGCTCAACATCCCTAGTCATCAGGGAAATGCAAATCAAAACAGCTCTGAGATACCATATTACACCTATCCTAATGGCTAAGATAAAAAATTCAGACAACTGCACCTGCTGGCGGGGATGGGGAGAAAGAGAAACATTCCTCTATTGCTTTTTTTTTTTTTTTTTTTTTTTTTTTTGAGACAGGTTTTCACTATATAGCCTTGTCTGATCTGGAGCTCACGTAGACCAGATTGGTCTCAAACACATAAAACTCCACCCGCCTCTGCATCTTGAGTGAGTGCTGCGAATAAAGGCATGCCTCACAACATCTTGCGATTTTTTGTTCATTTGCTTTTTTATGTGATAAGATTCATCACTTAGTACAGAATAAACCATATGATTAAGCGTTAATGCCATTATACTTCACGTTTTACTCACTTAGACTCACTGATAACACGTCAACTGCAGAGTTTTTGTTTGTTTAGTTTTTACATATGAATCTCAGTTTTCCAGAGTGCACATTGACATTCCAAGAACTGTATTTGTTTTCTCTTGTTTTCAACAACTGAAGCTGTGAGTTGTCCTTACCTCTGACACCTGCTTCCCAGATTTCAGTGTATGCATAAAAAGAAACTGGAGTAGTGCAATTGACTTTGTGTACTCTCAGAGTCTCCTTGGAAAGTTCTGGCTCCACTGAATCAACCAGATGTGACTTGCAAACATTTGAAAGATGTTTTAACAGCATTGAGCTCATAGGGAGTGTTCTCATGTTACTAACCTGTAAACAATATGATAAAACAGTGATTTGTATTTAGTTTACATTGCATGCATATTATAGTTATCTTAGGGAAATATGGTCATGGGTAATAATGCAAATATGATATCATTTTATATCAAACACTATAGCACTGTGGATTTGTGTATACACAGTAGTTTTAGAACCATTACCTTGAAATCAACAGACAGTTGTGACACAATTCACAGCTTCTGAATTCCTATAGGTTAGCAAGTAAGAGAGTTTAATTGTGCAGTTTAGGAAAACATGTTTTGTGAAGGAGCTGGAGAAATGCCTCAATGTTTGTGAGTAGATCCTGCTGCTCTTGCACTGCACTAGAGTTCATTTCCCAGAACCTACCTAGGACATCTCACATCCTTCTGTATCTCCAGCCCCATTGGTTCCAATGCTCATTTGTGCCTCTCCAGGCACTTCTTCAGTGCACAAATCCATACTTATGCACACCTATAAACACACACACACACTTAATAATTTTTAAAGTGAAAGTTTAAAGCTTATATGTTTATGAGACTTTTTCACTAATAATATCTCTAATTATATAATATTTTAATTTAATATTACATATAACTCTAAGCCAGTAGTTCTCAACTTCCTAATGCTGAGACCCATTAATACAGTTCCTAATGTGGTGACTCAACCATAAATTTATTTTCATTGTGATTTCATAACTGTAATTTTGCTACTGTTATGAATCATAATTTAAATATTTGATATCCAAGCTAATCTAAGTAAACCCCGATGAAAGGGAGAGACCCACTGTGCTAGGCTTAAATAAGTTCACTTTAGTGCTATATAATTTGTAGGGAAATAACTATGGCAACTTACTTGAAGTTAAGACACACTCTAGGTTTCCAAAGTTGACTCAATATAAAGCTAAATGAAGTGTTACGTCTCTTTTTAACTATGTTCAGGAATAGAACTCAATATACTGAGTTATCTATAAACAAAAATGTGAGAGCAGAACAAGTTCGTATCCAAAGAGCAGATTCTCTAGGGCCCCAATGATGATGAATCATATCAATGTTAGCTATTATATCAGGAAGATTGTTGTTAAGACACATGCAATGCTTAGGAATTTATTTTTCCCAGGTTTGGATACTGGCAAGCTAAGTCCAAGCTGCTGATACTTGTGAAGGATCATGCTTCAGTGCCTTGGCTGAACATGGAAGAGCGATGAGACAAAAGCCTCCCAGCTCACTCTTTCCCCATGGTTTCAGCTTTACTCTAAAGGATAACATTTTTTTGGCACGATCACTATCTAGACATACATTGTCCAATATTGCCACCAGGAAAAAAAATCACATTTCAACATAAGCTTACCTCCAGGAACACACATGCATACCTTGTTAGTGAATTACACATATTTACTGTAAACTTACAATATTATGAAGAAAAAATCGAGAAAATTGGGTTTTATGATCCCTAGGTTACAATAGTTTGAAAAACTTTATTTTTAACCATAATTTGAGAAATCCATGAGACTTCCAAATAAGGGGTGAGACAGAATCACTGATGTTCAGAGTTCCATTAGCGCATTGAAGAAAATCCTGCTTCCATCTCACTCCTCCAGCATCAATGTGTCTTCGATTCTCAGACTCTCACAAAGAATTCTTCTCATAGCTGCTTGCCTATCTGTCAATATCTATGGATAATTTAAGCAGAGCTCTCTTGTACCTCAGCATCAAGTCCTACATTTTGTTATTCTCAGGCAATATACCATCATTCTCATTTCTTTTTGTCTTGATGAATTGAATTTTAATTAATAATATGTGAAATTGCCTTGCGAAGTATAATACTAAAGTGAGCCTGTGAGTGAACATGAGATGAACTCATCTTCTTTGATGAGTTATTAATACTTCATAAAGCATATCTCAACTCTAACGTGTTGGTGGCTTCATAGACCAAGTTGTCTCATGTGATAAGGCAGTTATCATGCCCGAAATGCATATATTATGATAAGACTTTAACACCAAATTGTGAGCTTTTACTGACAAATTACTACCCCTCCTACTACATCCAATGTTATAGATAAAGCACTACTCATGACATGAAGGAATTCTACATCTGATTTTACATTTTTATAAAGGGATTTCTACTTTAAAGAAACTAGATATAGACACAGTTTGTTGTCAGAGTCTTCTAACATTTAGAACTGTTTCATTCTTCAGTTTCATATAGTGGTAAAAATTCATCAGCTTCACATTTAGTGTTGCCGCCATTCCCCCCACTTAATGCTGCATCCCAATGTGCCTAGCTATTTCGTGATTGCAATTTCCTTACACTGATTTAACATTCTACCTTGAGTCAATCTCAATTCCACTTACCTTTACTGATTTCTAAGCAATTAGCTATCTTTTTTTGTTTGTTTGTTTTTGTTTTTGTTTTTGTTTTTTGAGACAAGGTTTCTCTGTATAACAGCTCTGGCTGCCCAAGAACTCACTCTGTAGTCCTAGCTGGCCTTGAATTTATAGAGATCTACCAGCCTCTGCCTCCCAAGTGCTGGGATTAAAGGCGTGAACTACCACCACCCGGCCTTAAGGCACATATTTTTTCATGTTCCATGATGGCATCTTTTCAATATTATTTAACTATTTTATACATCATTCTCCATTTCAAATGTTGATAAAGTGATTTACAGAGGTCTAGATAGAATATCAGAAAGGCTCAAATATTTTATGTGAATAAATAAATTTGTTCATTAGAGGAGGAGTTTGATATTAAGAAACCACAAAGTTAAAAATGCTTGAAAACAATTGTCATTATGTTTGCATATCATTTAAAAATCTACACATGTTCTTAGTTTATGATACTAAAAAATATTAGTTAGGGTCTTTTGTGGACATCTCAGTTGTAAAAGCATTTTCTGTTTAAGCTGAGGACCTAAGTTCAAACTGACTTGAATCCACGAAAAGTGAGTTTCTATATTACCACTCTGACAGATGGAAAGTAGAGACAAGAGACTCCCAGAATCTGATGATCCAAAAAGCCTCTCTTGTGCAGTGAAAAGTCAGAAATATTGTTTAAAGAAAAGGGGACCAACAGACACCATAGTTTTCAGATACACATATATACACATATACCAGTATTTACATAATGAATACAGATATAAATTTACAGACCTTTCCTCTCTCTCCTCTCTCTCTCTCTCTCTCTCTCTCTCTCTCTCTCTCTCTCTCTCTCTCTCTCTCTCTCTCTCTCTCTCACACACACACACATACACACACACACACACATACAAATGTACAAAAAGAAAGATGATTTCTATACTATTGTTCCAATTCCTTGGATTTACTAATTTTTAAAATTTTTTCAAAAAGGTATTAATCAGCCATTATTTATCAAACACAGCATTCTGATGATGAAATATTCATGAAAAAAGAGGACATTCTCACTTTTGTGGAAAACCATAAGCATATGAGTATATCAATCATAAAAACAAATTATCATTTTTGATCATGCCTAAAGAAAACAATTTATTTAAATTTACTTTTTAAAGATTTGAATGTGGCTAGAGATTAGAATAAAACTTTTAAAAATGAGTAAAAGTAGGGAAGGATATAATCTCAGAAGATAACATATTTTATTTTTCAAATAAACTTTATTATAAATGTTGCAACCAAATAAAAATACACACATTTCCAATGGGTTATGGCTATTGAAATACCTCCCATAGTTGAAGGAATCAGAAATATGTGGTAGAAGTAATGACTACTTGTGTGCATGACATGTGATCATATTGATTTCCATACAAAGTGTAATCAATTTTTCAGTCGTCAAAATTTTGTCACAGAATCTCTTTATACATTTGTATTAGCTAACCCATTATTTCCTTATTAATAACTGTGTTTAAGAATCAGTGTAAATTAAAGATACTTCTGATAAAACCCCATCTTCCTTCCTACCTTAAACATGTAGTTTTAGAGAACTAATTACTACATCCTGACTATGACTAATAAGATTATCCAAACAAAAGACATTAAGAATATTGAAATTAAGATCCAGTTGTGAAACTCTAATTAGCACTCTTTATTAACTTTTAGTAAGTGAAAAGGCTGATTTGAATAGCACTGACTTCAATGTTATATTATTTGATCAGCACTGAGTTTAATTTTGTATGTGAGAATATATTCAAACATCACAATATAGTCCAAGTAAGCTAAAAAGAAACAAACCTGAATGGCCCTGATCCTTACACTGCATCCCGAATAGCTAGCTATTATAATGCATAAGATGAGATAGTTCATATCAACTAATGAAAAATATATTATGGTTGCAAAGCCAAGCTTATTAGCTAAGACAAGTCAACTGAGGGACACACCTTAATGTGATTGTTTACTTGAATATTTGTAAAAAGTCAATTTTACTGACACATAACTTTGTTTAACATGAATAATACCACTGTTCTAAAATTTCTAGATTAGTTTATAAAATGTATAAATAGCTTCAACAGTAAAATATTTTCATTACTTTTCAATTAATTGTTAATTAAGATACTTTGTATGTACTTTTTGTATATTGAAGTAACTTGGATTATAAAAAAAAAAGGCTGAAAGATTTTAAAAAGATTAATTAGAAATCATAAACATAAAATTTTAAAAACTGAAAAGACACAAAATCAAACCAATCATTAACATTTATTCTTTTAATTAACATTTGGCAAGCTTGCTATTACAAGTTAGTCTGACATAATTTAGCTGATGAAAATTCTAATTGACATTTAATAATTATGCTGATTAAAATATATGTTGTTTTCTGTACCATTTCAAATGACAATTACCTGCTTAAACATCCTTTTCATTTCAAAGATAAATAACAAAAAGTGGTATTTTAAAATTCTCCTGGCCCCAAGATTGTCATTTATGTGATTTACACTACATAGGACTTAGAAATTTGGAATGCAGTTCCTTGCAGTAAACTAATTACCTTCCTGGGGGCATTGAGCCATATTTTCCTCCTGTGCAAATCTCAGTCCTAGGGATAATTACATCATACTTGGAACCACGGTCCCTCTTACAGAATAGTAAGGCTCTATTTAGAAGATAATCACTTAGTCTAATTTGTATTCAACATTTCTTTCTCTCCCCAAACATTTTTATTGTAGTCTGTTTTGTTTTGTTTTTTTAATTTTCTGACTACACTCATAATCCACTTTCTGGCTCTTTCCTCTGTCTCCAGGCTTATATTCACCTAGGATGAGGTCTGACATCAAGAGAATTCCAAGATAAAGAAGGAACTAGTCTAGGAATTTCTGTTATTACTTCACTAACTCTGACTACATTAACTTTTTATCCAAATTGGTTTTGTTCCCTTCTTCTTGAGTTCTAATAAAGACCGATGAGAAATTTAAGGCTTCTGCTCTGTCCTTAACCATTTTTCCTAAATTCCTTTTTTCCTACTGCATCCTGACATATAAAATAAAGTCTCCATCAAAGCCCTTTTTGATTTGTTTGTCACAGCTGTCAAAAAGACTCTTAAAATCGTTGCTTTACTTTTGGTTACTTCTCCTCTCAAGAGGGGAAGGAAGGTAAGTCTCTACTGCCGAAAACACCACATACTTCAGACATAGGGCCTAGAGGCTCCTGAACCTCTGGACTGACCTGAAAGCATTCCCTCTGAGCATTTACTTTTGGGATTTCACATGGTCCTATGGAAGCTTCCAAAAACTAAAGGTAGCCAACAATTCTACATAGCTTTGCTGTCTGTGAACAGTATCAATGATCAGCATAGCATACTAAACTATAGGTGCAGTATATCTTGGTAGTAATCTACTACTTTTTAGTTAGAATTATTAGCCATTCAAACAGAAGGAAATTGTGCCTGATACTGGATACCTAGACAACTACACAGGGCTAGTGAGATTATGCAGAAGAGAAGCTATAATGAAATATTTACTAAACCATCATAATCTCTACGTTCTAAATATTTGTTCTTATACCAAAATTTAGTGTGGTCTTCATTCCTCATCTAGGACACTCCTTTCATAACATACAAAAGTCATGACAGAAAATGACTTTCAATCAAAATACAGAGTTATGATACTCAGTCCCAAAGAATTCAACTTCAATATACCTCAACATCTAAGTCTCAGGGATTATTACGAAACAGTGTGTGTAAAGAGTTTAAGAGCCAAAGGAACAAGAGTGCTCTGGGAAATTGTCTCTCCATGAAAGTCAGGATTTAAATCTCATAATGTCAGTAACTTTACTACTGCATAAACATGAGCTGAGCAATGAAATGAATAATAGTTATGCTAACCTGCATGGGGAAAGTCCGGAAGGCTTCAACCTTACACAATGAATTATAGAGAGCTCACAAGTGCTGAGAGTGGGAGAAATAATTTTGCACATGGAAGAGCACTTTTTCGTAGACAATTTTTCACTGTCCAATTAAAAATATCCAAATCTAAAACACATACATGAAACATTGTACAGATGATCAGGTCATGCTAATGTATTTATGAATAATATGTATGCACACAAATATATGAAACACAATTAATGAAAAAGATACGTGCATTTTAAAGAGTTCAAGGTGTGGGATATGGGAATGTTTAAATTAAGGAATAGGATGGTAGAAATTTCATAACCTCATTTAAAAAAGGAAATAACTTTTTAAAAAGTAAGTTTCATGTCAGAGTCAATCCCCAAACTCCACACAACTGTGGAGAATGTCTTGTCCATTGGCTAGATCAGAGCAGGGGTTTGATGTTTACTGCTTCTATTGTCTTTGGTTAGTGCAGTTGTTTGAGCAGAACCCCCTGGACCGAGATATATTCATCATGATGTTCTTCTTGTAGGTTTCTAGGACTATCTGGATCCCTCTATTTCCCCATTCTCCTATAATTCTCTTACCTAGAGTCTGGTGCCCCATATTTGACCACTTCCCCTTGGTGGGGAGGCCTGGTGGCACTCAGAGAAAAATAAGCAGGCTACCAAGATGAGACTTGATAGCCTATGTACATATAGTGGTGAAGGAGGTCCCCCTCAGTCATAGACCTAGGAGAGGGGAATAGGGTGAAAGAGGGAGGGAGGGAGGAATGGGAGGATACAAGTGATGGGATAATAATTGAGTTGTAATCTAAATAAATTAATAAAATAAAATTTTAAACAGTGAGTTTATACCAAATTAGCTTTTCAAGAATTGACACTGACTTTTCAAATATTAATAAATATTACAAATCCAAAATGTAAGTATTTTAATAACTCTCTTGGTATGCTTAGGATACCAGAGCTGTAGCCACATATATTATAAAAATAAGATGAGAGTTATTATTTTGAAAACACTGTATTATGCTTGCTTCAGTTAAATGACCCCATCCTTGCATATGCTTTAACTAATTCTTAGAGGTGGTTTTAAGCATTCTGGCTTGAAGCACTTTTTTTTTTTTTTTTTTTTTTTGAAGCACTTTAAATTGTCGTGAGTACTGAGCCATATTTCCATTCAAGAAAACAACATACTCAAGATAGTTCAAGGGTTCTGTGTTGTTAGGGTTAATTTAAATAGAAATTTAGAATCATTAATATTATCTATCTTTAATATTTTCTTATAACAACAAGGAAGTAAATGTTTTAATAAATCTATTTGTAGGTGTATTTAAAGAGAACACTGAACAGAAGAAAAGTTCATTTAGTAAAAATCATCAAAGCCACAAACAAGAAAGACACTTACTATTTAAAATGCCTTTCTAGAAACCTATTTATAAATTCTAACTATAATTATTCTGGAATTAATAAAGCCAAGCCATATAGGAAGTCTAATTATGGCAGTTGTTGACTATTCATTCTATTTTTCTTCTTCTGGTAGTCTATGAAAACATAGCAGCAGCAAAAATAAAATAGGAACTCTAGGAATCATGTCATTAAAACATAATCATCCATGTTACTGCAAAGCTATGTTTTTAAAGCCTCTTCCCATTTTTCTGATTCTTTTGTAGCAATCATTTAATGTGTCTGAAGGCATCCTGTCTTTTAAATATAAATCCTTAGAAAGTATGTATTTAGATCTTCTTTGATTTTGATAAAGATTGTCTTTCTCAAAATAGATATATTGTCAAACATGGGCATTCCGGATACGCAATAAACAATACAAATATGACATTTGCTTTAACAATATGACAACAACCTTAAATTAAGTTACCAAGTGTTCACTCTGTGTCCTTATAATGCTATATAGACAGAACAGCTTAAACCTTTAAATAGCTTAAAGATTGAATAGCCAATTGAGCACAATGTCAAAAAGGCTTTGGTGTCAACTCTTTCACTTGGTTTCACTGCATTTTGATGAATTTGATTTTTAATTTTAATTCATTATAATTTATTCAGGTTACATCCCTGCTGTTATCCACTCCCTTATATCTTCCTGTTCTAGCCTTCTCTTCCTTTTCTGCCCTATTTCCTTGCATTAGACCTCTGACAGAAGGGATCTCCTCCCCTACCATAAGACCACAACAAATCAGGTTTCATCTGGATAGCCTGCTTCCCTATCCTCATTGTGCCTGCTGGACATTGCCACCAAGGGGAAGTGTTCAAATTGAGGGTAGCAAAATTCATGTTAGAGGCATTCCCTGCTTTCCTACAAAGGTAGAGAATGAGCTGCCCATTGGCTACATCTGAACAGGAGGTCTAGGTTTTCTGCATGCATTGTCCTTGCTTGGTGCAACAGTTTGTAGTAATGTGTTTCTCTGTCATGATTTCAATGACTAAAATTAAAATAGTATTAAAACCTAAATCATAGAATCAGTGTGTTAATTAAAAGAGATATTATAGAGAAAGGAATGTTGTTGTTTTTTTTTTTCAACTCTTAACTGCTGAGCCATTTCTCCAGCCCATATAGTGTTTCTTTATTGGGAATTCAATATTAGAAATTATGGTGCTGATTATTTTTCTCACTGCTCCTTAAGTCCTTTCCTAACCCTTTCTCCTCAGGTAACTTTTTTTTTCCACTATAAAATGTTTTAAGTTTTTTGGTCAAATTTTGTTCTGAATAGAATATATGATAATAGAATTTTATAAGATATTACACATAGTGACCTATCCTGCACTGAAAACTCACCAACTTCATGTATGACTGTCATCAACTTTTTTGAAATCAAGGCATTTCCAAGATGTACACAAAACTCAGCTTAACAGAAAAAAAAAAAAAAAGAAAAGAAAGAAATGAAAGGGCCTGGTATATTGAATAGTATGGGTGAGTACAAAAAATGTAAATATAGTGCTCATGTAAAATCATTTTTTTAAAAAGAGAGAATCATCAGATTTTTAACAAACTGACAAATATCCATATGAGACTTCACTAAATTACCAATGGGCACATTTAAATGTAAATGTATTAACGGTGGAAATCATGTCCTGTGACTCAAAAATTTACAGTTCATATGTTCCCCTGAACATAGCGTGGGAGAAGCTCTTTTCTATCCTTCTTCCTACAGAATCTGAGTTGCTGGGGCTTCAAGCCAGTCTGAAGTACAGTGAAGCATTACGCACATCAGATGACGGTATCTGTATGCCTCCTTTCAATTCACTTCACTTTTCAACCTGCCAAGTTCTGCTATATGCTAATGATAAAGAATGAATAAAATGGTCTTTGTGGCTTTCCTTGAACATTTGGCTGTGTCAGCATAGTGGTATCCCTCATCACTAACACTGATTCTCATGCAGTAGATATTTACTGAATGAAAAACAAGCAAAGACTCTAAAATATATGAATATGAGATGGCATTACTTCTCTGAAAGTACTAAAAAAATACCTTACAAATTCATCCCCCATTATCCCTCACATACTACCTACCGCCGTGATTTGCACCCGAGAAAAAGAACATCTATTCCCTTTATTTTTACTTCATTCTCGGCTTAGTTTAGGACTACCCCTATTCAAATTTACATGCAAGAAGCACTGAAAACCAAAGAAAAGAAGATTATCAATTTGAGCATTGGGGACGAAGGAAGGGATTGGATGGAGGGTCAGTGGGAGGCACTGAGGGAAGAAAGGGTGGAGGAATATCAATCAATCCTATTTTCATTAATAATGCATTATTTAAATTAAAGATAAAAACTGAAAAAAAACTTAAAAAATAATATGTAAAATGACGTAGGAGTGTTTATTTGATTCAGTCAATCTGTGCACAAGAATCCATTGACTAAAATAGACTTCCTGGGAGCAAAGGCTCAATGAATCAGGCATGCTTTTATTAGCATTTGCATTTTTTCTTTTTTTTTTTTTTTAATGTATTTATTTATTCGCTTTACATCTTTGTCATAGCCCCATTCCTTCTCACCTCTCTGTCCCACCTGCATGACTCTCCTCCTTCTCCCTCCCCCGTTCTTCAGAAGGGAGCACCCTTCCCATCCACCCTAGCTCATCAAGTCTTATCCGGGATTGATGTGTCCTCTTCTGTGGCTTGACAAGGCAGTCCTGCCAGGGGGAGTAATTGAAAAGCTGGCAAAAAAAAAAGTCCCTGTCTGAGACTGCCCCTGCTCCCCTACTAGAACAGATAGAGCAGACTGGAGCCTTGTCTTATTGTATATTTCCTGTTTGGCTGTCCTCTCTCAGAAGCCTGCTCTTTTCTGAAAGGAAATGGAGGAAGAAATGGATCATGGCTCTGGAGTGCTAAGGATTCCTTAGTTCCTTCTTAGGCAAACCACCTATCTTTAAAAACTGCACTTGATGTTTTTTCCTTCTCAAGTCTCTGAGAAGGAAACCAGATAGTTTAGTTTTACAGTTAAGCTTAGTTGTTTAGGGGTTAAGATGTTTTTAGGTCTAGATAGATGTTTTAAGTCAATAATGATAAGATATGATAAATATTTATTTACATTCATAATTTTAGATGCACCAAGATAGAAAAGATGTTTTCTTCAAGGCTGCCAAATACAAGTAGCCAAAATACTATGAATGTAACATTTATATAATTCCTGATGATTGTGTTGTGGTTCTTCTTGCTGCAGATACTTTATTGTATATATGTGTAAAAAAAACAAATGTATGTGTAAAAATATTTAATAAAAAAGGAAAAAACTTCACTTGATCATAAAAGAAAGCTTGGACTGCCTCTTCTTGTTCAAACCAGTTGACCTCAGTGTCCAGAACTTTAAAAATAACCAGCCATATTTTTCTTTCTTTAGCTGCAGGTCAATGTTCTGTGTCCTTCTTTCTTATGACATTATGAATGATGTCCTTACCTTAATCTCAGGGTTACCTTGAAGGTATTTATAGTCCTGGCACTGAGGGAGCTCATCAGTGTAGATTTTTTTAAACTCAGCTTTTAGCATTTCCAAGTTGTATTTTCTAACATTTATTTTGGCAAAAAAATTTGTCAGCATCACAAAACCAATTGTCCTCATGTGCATTTGCTTTTCTCTATGGCATTAAAAAATTATTACAAATCAAATCACAGGAACTGAAAATATGGCTTTGCTATGTAAAAGTGCTTGCTATGCAAGCATGGGGAATTGGGGTTCGATATCCAATACCTAAAGAAGTAGAAGCACAGTGGTGCACAGTTCTAAAATCTATGCTGGGGAGGTAGAGGCACAACAATCCTACAGCCTGTTGGCCATTCATTCTGGTAAAAGCAACATGCTCCAGGTTTACAGAGGTACACTGTCTAAAAAAATAAAAATAAAATAAAGCACAATTGATGAAGATGTGCAACAATCATGTGCATGCACTGAAGAATGTCCACTCACACAAAAAGAAAATTATAAATGAATGAAAATTTTTAGAGGTTTTTATTGTTCATATGATTGTCATTTTCCCAGTGTTGCCCTCCTACCATTTATATTGCTGCTGCTTCATTGAGGAATACTACTGATTTGTTTTGCCTGTATGTTGTTGAATGTACAACATTTTTTAGTCTCACTAGGCTTCCTAAGCTTTTCCATTATTTTTCTTAAGATTTGTAAACTATTTTAAAGGTATGATTGTTTGCCTGCATGTGTGCATGGCCATCACTTGCATCCCCAATGCCTGCAGAAGCCAGAAGAATGACTCAGCCCCCATGTATAAAAGTTGCAGAGTTGAGAGCCACCATGTGGATGGCTGAACCAAACCTTAGTCCCCTCAAGAGCAAAATGTGCTCTTAACCATTAAGCTACTTCTGGAGCAGGTTTTTTTTTTTTTTTTTTTTTTTTTTTGTCACTGTTAAGGTGCTGTATTTAACCTTTCATTAGACAGTCTTCTGGTGACATTCCAGTCATCAGCATCAGAGTCATTTTCACTTTGTGAAGGAATAAGCAGACTTCCAAGATGAGACTTGATAGCCTATGACCATATAGTGGGGGAGAGGGTTCCCATGAGTCTTAGACCTAGGGGAGGGGAATATGGTAAAAGTGGGAGGGAGGAAGGGAACGACAGGAGGATATAAGTGAAGGGATAACAAATGGTTGTAATCTGAATAAATTAATTAAATAAAAAATAAAATCTCAAATAAAATAAAATAATTTTACTCAAAAAAAAAAAAAAAAAAAAAAAAAAAAAGAATTCTCCTAAATGCAAACAGGAAACATGTATCCTATTATTTCAATTTGCTTTTTCTAGTACTGTTAAAATAATGTGCTTGTTAAAAAGAAGCAACTATTATCTTTCCTCTCTGGATCTCATGCTTTTGTTTTTTAAATATACTTTATTAATTTATTCATATTACGTCTCAATTGTTACCCCATCCCTTGTATCCTCCCTCCCTCCCTCGCATTTTCCTTTTACTTCCCTCCCCTATGACTGTAACTGAGGGGGACCTCCTCCCATTGTATATGCTCATAGGGTATCAAGTCTCTTCTTGGTAGCCTGCTATTCTTCCTCTGAGTGCCTCCAAGCTTCCCCATCCAGGGGACGTGGTCAAATATGGGGCACCAGAGTTCGTGTGAAAGTCAGACCCCACTCTCCACTCAACTGTGAAGAATGTCCTGTCCATTGGCTAGATCTGGGTAGGGATTCGAAGTTTACTGCACGTATTGTCCGTAGCTGGTGCCATAGAAAACTCTTGTCTCTCTTTTGTTTTTTGTTTTTTGTTTTTTTAATGTACATGTGCATGTAGTTATGAACAGTGTGAACTGCCATGTGGGTTCTGGGAATTGAACCTGTGTCCTCTGGAAGAGCAGTCTGTGCTTTTAACCACTAAGCCATCTCTCCCACCTCTGATCTCATGCTTTTAGAATAAGATACTTTGTACACCAGGAACACATGGCCATTTATCCATTAAATATTTAGTCATTTGTTTATTTTTACTTTATAGTCTTGGAAAATGTAACATTTTAAATGTCCCAGCATATCATTTTAAAAGTTTAAGAAGTATTTTCCTGTTTGATTTCAATTAATGCTCAACTCTTCTATATAAATGATTGATAAATCAAAATATGAATATAATAATGGAATTTATGAAGAATAAGTAAGAATATATGTAATGATCTAAACTCATTTGCCCCCCACACAATATTCAGCAAACTATTCAACAGTTTCTTCCCTATCTTATACATAAATACTTACACATGTATATGTCTAAATATACAAACATACATCTACACATACATATACATGCACATACTTTCATCATAGTAGAAATAGTATGTTAAAAAGTGTATTTTTTCAACTGCCTTGCATATGAGGTAACTTCCCTAATTCGTAGATTTTATCCCTTTGCATCTGAGACAAAGACTTGTCCACAAAATGATGACATAGTTTTATTCAGTGTTCTGAGAGAGTCAGAACTGCTGGTACTAATTGAGAAATATTTTTATTATTATATTATATTATATTATATTTATTATAATGTGGTTATATACTATTGTTCATTTTATAATATCCTTCTCAAGTACCACAGGATTAACAGTCAAGGTGATTATACAAGTTTAAGCAATCATTTTTATCAAGGATCTGCAGAGACACATTGATTATTTATACTTCTATTAGTATTTTCAACATCATCTTTATCTTAGGAACATTTGCCTGAAATTTTTGAATTTATTAACTATAATGTATTTTTATATGTCATACATTAGGTGTATAGAGCTTAATGAAAATGTATAAAATGAAATACATAGAAATTAGCTTTATGTTTTAATGCAGAAACTAGTAAACAAAATTTATTCTGAACTTTTTCTAAACATGGTTTTCTTGGTTTTTTTTTTTTTTGTTGTTGTTGTTGTTGTTGTTGTTCTTGTTGTTTTGGTTTTTGGTTTTTCAGGATAGGATCTCTCTTTGTTAGCCTGACTGTCCTGGACTTGC
Organism: Acomys russatus; assembly: GCF_903995435.1. NCBI lineage: Eukaryota > Metazoa > Chordata > Mammalia > Rodentia > Muridae > Acomys > Acomys russatus. The sequence goes on along the minus strand of NC_067154.1, from coordinate 34,350,681 downwards.
TTTGCAGACCAGGATGGCTTTGAACTCACAGCGATCTGCCAGCCTCTGCTTCCCAACTAAACATAGTTCTTTAAAGACAATTTCTTACAACTGCAGGTTGTTTCTTTAAAGAAAATACTTTAAATATAAAAAAAAATTTGAATACTTTATATTTTTTGAAAAATGTTTTGTTACTTCAAATATTTACTTTTAAATATGTGCTTATAGTATTTATAGGAAATGACTAGTATTAGTATAGTTACTTCTTTAATTTTAATCAATGTGAGGCCAAAATAACTAAGATGTGACACAAACACAGTAAAATTTCAATGGTACAACTTTCTGTGGAAATATCACCAGAATAACTTTATTATTTAATGTCACATGTTATGAAGAAATTAAAGATAGGTTAATCTAAAAAAAAGAAGAGGAAACATAAAACTTTTTTCCCTTTAAAAATATGTTTATGAGGATGAGATTCACCAATGAGTTTGACGGCTACAGAGGCTCTATTTCTGGGCTGCTGGCTTACCATCCGTCTATAGCTGTGAGCTGCAAAATTTCCAATGTGTAATAAAGGCATTTCTAAGTGAACCAGTGAATTAACAATTCTCTGAAAGGAGACTGAATTAAATAAATATAGAAGTATAAATTCAAGTAATAAAATAAAATAGGGAAATACATCATTTCAAACAAGACAAGCGAATAGAGATATTTCTGCTTGTTATATCATGAATATGCAGTTGAGAAATCTTGTATGTAATGGAGAATCATATAATTAGTATTAACGATGTAATCAAAAGTGTTTATCAGCTATATTAGGCGATTATTTCTCATCAGTTCATGACTTAAATTTTACAACCAAATCACTTCATTTTTATATGGTTTTAAAAATTGGTATCTTAAGATTCTCAATGCATTTTTAGTCTTTTAGTGTTCTATTTGTGTAGAAAACATTTATTAATTTCTAAAGGCACTTATTAAATGTTCTTATGTTAACACTGCAGATAATAATGCTCCCTTATTTTTTCTGTGTTACTATGCAATAAATTTATAATACATATTATTTTTTTTCAAATTTAGCCTGAAAATCAGCCTGTTACACTAATCTGTATAGGTATGATTAAATGCTCTATTAATAGGTGTGCTTAGGAAAAATTATAGATACTTACCTGGCACAGGAAATATCATAATCACAAAGATGGTTTTCCCATGGCAACACTTATCCATTGCTTTCCAGATGTGCTAGCCCCTGCAATTTCCCCAAATGTGGGAAACTTGACTGCATAATTTGTGATGGTGCATGTACCATGTTCACAGACTCCCTTAAATCAAGAGGTAAAGATACAATTTTTAGATGGATAATTCCACATTTATATTTCAGACAGAAGAGAAAATATGTACATTTTAATATATATTATATTGATTTTCTTAGTGTTACTATTGCTGTTATAATAAAACACCATGACCAAAATTAACTTGGGGAGAAATGAATTTATTTGTTTATACCTCCATATCATAGTCTGTCACTGAAGTGATGTAGTCATGACAGGAGGTAAAAAAAAAAAGAGCAGAAATCTAGAGGCAGAAGCTGATTTAGAGGTCATAAAGAGGGACTGCTTACTCGCCTGTTCATAATGGCTCAGCCTGCTTTCTTATAGAACCTAGAACTACCAGCCTAGAATAGCAGCAACCGCCAATATCTATTTAAGAAAATGTTCTGCATCTGGATCTTAAAAAAGCATATTCTGAATGAGGTTTTCTTCTTTCAGAAGATTGTACCTTGTGTCAAGGTGACATAAAACTAGCCAAGACACTGATGATTTATAGAAAAAAAAAATAACAAGATTTCTTTAAAAGTGGTACACTTTGATGACTATGACAATAAAATTCATAAATTAATTAGCATAAATTTGACCTTTAAAGAATGCCAACTGAATTTTACTAAATTTTAGCTAAATTTGCTAAACCAAAATTTCATTGAGTAGATATTTTGAGTTTCCTCTTAACTTTGTATGAGTGTATCCATATATATTTATTTTCTCTGAATGATACATATTATCTATGCAAAGCTCTAACTTTCCTTAATATACTTTTTCCTTAAAAATAGTATCAAAGAAAATGGTATCTAACAAATGTTCTTTGTGGATGCAGTTTATAATCATAAAGTATAGTTTCTATTTTCTTTCTCATAAGATAGTCGTTATGACTTATGTCTGCACTTTGTTTTACATCCCCTTCCTTTAGTCCTGATTATCTTTTTTTTTTTCAGTATATGCTTTTAGTTTCTCATTTATAAGATCAGCTCAATAAGGGGGGGAGGAATGGGAGGGTACAAGGGATGGGATAAACATTGAGATGTAACAAGAATAAATTAATAAAAAAAAAAAAAGATCAGCTCAATAAAAAATAAAATGGGAATAAGGGGAAAACGGGAGGGAGGGAAGAATGGGAGGATACAAGGGATGGGATAACCATTGAGATGTAACAAGAATAAATTAATACAAAAATTAAAAAAAAATGGATGAGTAATAGTGCCACTAATTACACATTGAATAGACATGACTATTTTTGGAGCCATCTGATTACATTCTCTTCTGACTACAAATTAGAAAACTCTTTCCTTTTTCTTTTATTAGTTTTCAACTCACTATCAGTTGTTTCAATTATATCATAGGATATAGCTTTATCACCTATATCTATAATTTATTATAGTACTATATGTATATTATAAAGCTATATGCATATATAGGTATAACTATAACTTATTATATATTCCAACAATCGTGCTTTTATAGGCATCTGTTTTCATTCTTCTGTCTTTCTGTGGTCTGATATTGATTAGAATTGCTAATGAGTTCAGTCATGAGTCACCCATGTGTCTTTATTAGTTACTATATACATCAAGTTAATTTAAGCAAGTGTTTGTTACATACTATTCACAGAAATCAAAACTCATTAAATTTAACATAAAAACAAATCATCTTAATGATAAAGATTTCATATGAATTCCAGTTCTTCACAATTTGAATTGTGGCATATAGACAACAAAGTGAAGGAACACCAACTGGAAGACTTCAAGCACTATAGATGTGTAAGCCCGTTCCTTATGGATTTGAGGCTTTCAGGTTTCCAGGGGCTATTCAGCATCCTGGGGTTAATGAGGCATAGATTCTGAACATTTAAGAATATATTTGCCTCTTCCGTTCCTAAGATGTTCCTTACGCTGTTGGTACACTACAAGAAGACTTTTGTAGTGTAAGAAAAAGACATAGATGTAGCCTTTTTCTTTGTTTTTTGTTTGTCAGAACATGGTCAAATTAAGGATAGATAGTGAACAATGCCTTGGAGAGCTATTATAGCTGCTCCAGAAACAAAAGCCTTTTACCTCAGGTGCATGCTTTGTTCCCTGGGTTGTTCTTGGACACGATTTTGTGTCCCTTATGACAAACATTTACATTCAATTTATAAGATATGTTTATTCTTTTTGGATGTCAGAACATAGCTATAGAACCAACTGTGGTGAATGGATACGCTGTGTGCTATCCTCAGTGTACCTTGAATCTGAATATGGCTTTCCATCCTGCCTTCAATCTTTCCCAGATATAATCTGTAGTCCATGCCAGGAAATTGTAGACCATGCTCAGGTCTGTCCTGAAAAAGTTCTGGGAAAGTGCTTCTCTGTTAACATGTCTATGTTCTTACTGGCATTTATGTATGTGTTTTACTTAACCTAGTTTTCTGATCATATTTTTCTGAACTCAAACAATCATCCTTGGTTCACTGCTGTATTTATCTCATCCATATATAAAAGTACACCGAAACTGAAATAAAATTGTCTAAACATTACTGTAGTATGCTCATTCTTTGATGTCTTCAAACCCCAGGTCTAGCAGATAAATGTGCACGTGTTGAGAGTTGTTGCTTGTGTATTTGTTTTGTTTTGTTGTAACTTCTTTATTTTCATTTTATGAAATATTGTAACTTCTAGAGTGATTAAAGTTATTATTCCTAACTTGGGATATAATTCAAATAGTAAGTAAAAACCTACTATTCTTTGGCTATGTTTTGGGTGTAAGCTTCCCTTTTTTAAGCTATGGGAAACTGATTCATACAGTCAGCCTGCTGTGGGAAGTCGAGTCGATGTAAGTTGTGTCTGATGATTCATTAAAGTGTTTTTACTTCAAAAGTTGATGGAATTCAAAAAAGTTCATATGACAAAAGTTTCCAAAGTCCCATAGTCTTTATTTGTACTATCTTTCTTATAGATCTTATTCAGAAAAAATTGAAGGTTCTTAATGTGAAAGTGGAATTTAAACCAATTACATACTAGAATAGTAATCTTTATTTTGTTTAACAGCAAATTCTATAAAGTGGTAAGCATAATGCAATATTGTATTTTTAAATCTTCATTAAACATATGTAAAATCTTTGATGTAAGCCAAAATCTACTGTTCAATTTGTTGTGTTTTGACTACACTTGTGATGAATTTGTTACTTTTGTTAGGAGATGAGTTTGCATATGCTGCTTTTTAAAAAAGACTTGTATGGTACATCAATAAAGATTGTGCAAATCTATTTATTTATCCTTAAATAGAAATACTCATATATTTAAAACATTGCTAGCATTTTTCACAAGATTAAAAAAAGGCATGGCTATGTTTCTTATTGCAAGCAGAGATCTATGTTGTATGCAGAGCCGTTCTGAATGACTACATCAAAATATTCTCCATTACACACGTTAGAGAATTGAATGGATCAAGATATCTGAATTTCAAATGACATTTTTTTGTTTGTCATTGTTGTTTTAGTCAAACAGCATAGAATGGTTCTATGTTGACAATAATCATGATTATGAACAAATCATAACTATTAGAAGGAAGGAGGTTATCAATAACTAGGAATGTTCTCCATTAGTTTGTCATTTTTAATCATTTATTTATTTATTTACCTACACATTTTTACAGCCTCATCCAAGCCTCCTCCCTCCTCAGCTCTCAGTCCCACACCCCTCCCCCATTCTCCTCTTCTTCTCAGAGAAGGAGAGAAGGAGAGGTCCCCACATTGGCAGCACCTCAATTCTAAGCAGGACTAAGCCCATCATTTCCCATTGAGACCAGACAAGGCAATCCAGCTAGGAGAAAGAGATCCAAAAGCAGGCAACAGGGTGAGACACAGCCCCTATACCCATTGTTAGGGGATGCACATGATGACTGAGCTGCACATCTGCTACATATGTGTAGCAGGTCTAGGTTCAGCCCATGCATAGTTTTTGTTTAGTGATTCAGTCTCTGTTGGGCCCCCATGGGCCCAGGTTAGTTTACTGTGTTGGTCTTCTTGTGTTATCCTTGACCCCTCTTGCTCTCGCAAGCCTTCCTCGCACTCTGGTTCAGCTATTAAAGGCTAGGCTCACAACCAAAAATATAAGTTTTCATATAGATTTTCCCACTAGAACCTCAAGGTTCAATAATGTCCTGGCAGATTGTCTGATGTTTATGCTCTTGCTATATTTTTTCATGATAGGCTTGTTTATTTGTGAAGAATATGACTTACTCGTTATTAAGATTTTTGCTCAGTCTTGGGATTGCTGGAATGATATTTTGGCACTTTGAACACTGAGTGGAATTCCTTCTTATTATAACCATAATCATCATTACATCATCAACATACTCACCAACAACACCGCCATCATTGTTATCCTCTTTTCCTGCTCAGGATCATACAGTAAATGTCTGATACTTATTCTATATTCTAACATGAGTATCACATCTTTGTGATACAAATCTATTACTGAGGTTTCTGTGTTCCCACGTCACTCATGATATCATATCCTAATAGTTTCTCAGTGCTTTTGCTTTGGCTCTTATAGCAGAACAAAGCCGTGTCTGTTGTCTCAGATGACCGACTATCAAGTGCAATTTGCCATTTTCTTTGCTGGAACTCATACATCAACTATGACCCCTACAGCACTGTAAAGGCATGCTTCTTTTGCCATCCCGGTCTCTGCTGTTGCATGTTGGGCATGTTAATGTCTAGGTTTACACTTTGTGTTCTCTCGCTAGTTCCCTGACACACACACACATACATGGGAAATTGGACAAACTAATATTGGATAAGATATACGGGATGAAAAGTTTGTTTTTTGAAAACACATCGTCTTCTTTGAAAATGATTATCATCATTTTAGGCATTAACATAATAGAAGAAGAAGAAGAAGAAGAAGAAGAACTGTTGAGATCCTAGGTGGGATATGAAGCAAATTTTTTAATTATTGGGCAGGTTACTTTTGTTTATTTAAGTTTTTTAAAGATAATTTTCTCTGTTTCTTAAGATCATCTTCGATGTGCAGTGATAATCACTGCCTGTCTAAATCCAAGAACTGTAAGTATTATTAATATATTGACTCCCTTATATTTTCACTCCTAGCAATAAAGGATAGGGTAGTTTCAGTCATTCTTATTTCCATATTCTGATAAGGTAAATGAATAAACTCTTTCTCTCATACATGCAGCAGTGCCCTTTAAAGTATCTAATTTTATAGAAGACAATACTTATTTTATCATTTGAAAAGTATCAATTTGTCTTCTACCTTCTTATGGAGGCCATTTTTTTTATATTTTCTTCTCATTTTGAGTTTTAGATATCTAATTGGTGTTCATACAGGGAATAGTTCTTTCACCTTTATTTTTCTGAATGCTTTATTTTTCTTATTTTTTATGTCTCTCCTTTCTTTCTCTAGAACTCTTAGTTACATACAATTGACATGTCTTCCATTCTACTACACTCAATAAGAATGAGAGAGGTAAGAGATCTATATGGCTACCAATGTAGGCAGAAGAAAGTGATGGGAAAAGAACTATAGTACTCAGCAAAGGACAGAGCATCCTCTCAAAAACACTGTGACAGCTGCTGAGCATTACTTGGATGCCACCTCACCAATTATAGTAGAATCTTTAAATAGATACAGAATATTGTTGTGTGGTTAGGATTGCCCACAAAGAGATACCATTTATCGTAGCATAGATGGAACTGGAAGTGTGACAATGTCTAGTAGTTGGTTAGTGAATTTGCAATGTTTTCTAGAATAGATGTATTTCAAGAAAATAAGCTGGCAGAAATTATTTCTGTTACAATCAGTCTCCTTAGCTTTTGGTGAATAGCATAGCTATTTCGATTTGAAGATGGAAATTCCCAGCAAAGGAATTAAAGAAGTGGAAAAAGAAAAGCAAAAATGTATTGTAAGGCCAACAAATTTGGGTTAATATTTAAGCTCAGCTTTATTCAGAATGCTAGTTGTTTCATTTAATTTATTACTTAAAATTTATCCATTTTACTATTCTTATATTTAATCCTAGGTATTATCATAGCCTCCAGGAAATTTCATTAGTTACTCTCAGACATATCATTGGAATATCAGAATTTTTATTTCCAAACATTTTATCAAGAGCCAAAAGATAGGCACTCTTTCTCTGAGAAATCCTGGTTTTTGCAGTGTGCTGTGATTTTATGCACTTCTATGTTTGTTGCTTGTGACCTGTCTTTTTGACTGAAAGCAGATTTATAACTGACTTTATTAATCTATTTTAATATATTTGGATTAAAGTGTTTTTTGAGTGAGGGCAAAATAAGCATGTACTGAGAAATGTATAGAAATATTGTATTTATAAATCTGACAAGTTAAAGAGGATTATATCAGCAATTTGATCACATGAGCAAGTTTTCTCTCAGAAAGACTTTTATTTTCTACATTTTCAGCTGAATTTAGAATCTCACTAAAAATCTCTAAGTAAGATTTAAAGTTACTCTGAGTGCCACCAGGTCTCCCCCTACAGGGGACATGGTAAAATGTGAGGCACCAGAGTACATGAGAAAGTCATACCCCACTCTCCACTCAACTGTGGAGAATGTTCTGACCATTGGCTAGATCTGGGTAGGGGTTTAAAGTTTACCACCTGTATTGTCCTTGGCTTCAGGTAACCAAGAAGAGACTTGATACCCTATGAGCATATACAGGGGGAGGTAATCCCCCTCAGGAACAGTCATAGGGGAGGGTAATAAGGGGAAAATGGGAGGGAGGGAAGAATGGGAGGATACAAGCGATGGGATAACCATTGAGATGTAACAAGAATAAATTAATTTAAAAAAAGGTTCAAAGTTACTAATTCTTGGGCTTTATTAGGTATTTTGTAGATCATCCTCAGCTCAACTGCACAAACTTAAGAGAGGACCAACTTTAGTATCACTTATAAACCAAGCTCCTTGATGTCCTTTCTCATAACAAATATGCTTTAAATGAAAAGGACCCAGTTTCAGGGAGCTACAACTCTGGGTATCCCAAAGGGGGAATATTTGTGAGAGGACCTGAGAATGACTTGAGGGACACATAGACGTGATTCCATGTTAGCTTTCGATACTGAGACTCAGTTCATGAAGCTTCTGCAATGTAACATGTGCAACTGAAAATATTGTTCGTATTGAAGTCGGTATCTCCACAATTTTGTAGGAAACTAAGCCTGTATGTTTATTTTCATTACAGCTGAAAAAAACCTGACACATGAAAGCAAGTTGATCAAATTTGTTCCAAATTGCAGAGTGAAATTTAAACTGTTAGGAAAGATATAAACACAACTACATAAAATTCATATCTACTCTTGAATTTTTCCAGAATAGTTTTTTAAGGTACAACTTAAGATAGTGTCTTTAAGAGTTTTAAGATGTTATTTTTCTTTTAAATGTTATGTATTTGAATAGAAATAGTTTTTTCCTATACACTAATCATATCATCTTTTCCACTGTTAATTTTATGACATATGGATATATAGAGATTAGTAAAATGTGATTTGTTTATAAAATGATTAGTTTTATAAGTTCATTTGTTTAATTCCAACTTGCAACAAAATAAAGACACTATATCCTGGGAGTCATGAGTCTGGCAGCATAATGTTGAAATATTGAAAAGAGGCCTAAATGAGAAACAATTTTCTCTTGTAAGATCGTTATGTAGGATTGAACTTGCAAAGCAATCTTCTTGCAAAGAGAAACCCAATGATGATAAAGAGTAACAACACTATTAGTCTAAATTTTTACAGAGAAGGCCAAGAATTGTCTTTTGTACATAGATGCAACCTGTTCCTGTATGTTTAACGTAGGCACTGAATTACTTAAACTTTCCTTTGAACTGTTTTAGAGATCTAGGGCAACTTATTATAGCTGGCCTCCCATCTACTAGAACTCATCCATATTATTTTTACTCTGCTAACAAAAGAACAAAAAATTTGGATAGAAGCCAGGGGAAGTAATTGAAGTATGAAATATAAATGTTTTGAATACTAGATTGATATGGAAATGTTTAATGCCCCTCGGTATACTATAGTTTTGAGTTTTCACATGTAACTTTTACTGAGTTACAATTATTAATTACTGTCAACTGGATTTGACAGTGCTGTGTGCATATTCAACAATCAGACTATATACAGAAGAGAATTATTTTATGTGCGTTGTTACACTACCTATATAAATTATGGAATTAGATTACAATACTCTTTCTTTATGCATGTTTTTCCGTGTGTGTGTGTGTGTGTGTGTGTGTGTGTGTGTGTTTGTGTATGTGCATATGAGTATATGAGTGTACATATTCATGCGGCTGGAAGAATATATAAATGTGCCTCTAAACAATTGTGTGTGAGAATATGGAGGCCAGAGGATGGCGTCAGATGTCTTTTCTTAGGAATTAACCACCTTGATTGTTTTTTATTTTATTTTATTAATTTTTTCATATTACATCTCAATGGTTATCCCCTCCCTTGTATCCTCCCATTCCTCCCTCCTTCCCATTTTCCCCTTACTCCCTTCCACTATGAATGTGACTGAGGGGGACTCCCCCCCCCCCTGTATATGCTCATAGGGTATCAAGTCTCTTCTTGGTAGCCTGCTAACCTTCCTCTGAGTGCCACCAGGTCTCCCCATTCAGGGGGCGTGGTCAAATATGAGGCACCAGAGTACGTGTGAAAGTCAGACCCCACTCTCCACTCAACTGTGGAGAATGTCCTGTCCATTGGCTAGATCTGGGTAGGGGTTTGAAGTTTATGGCCTGTAAACAGCCTAAGGGTCCCTCAGTAGAAGAATGGATAAAGAAACTATGGTACATTTACACTATGGAATACTACTCAGCTATTAAAAACAAGGAATTCCCGAAATTTGTGGACAAATGGATTGAACTAGAAATGATCATAATAAGTGAGTTAATCCAGAAGCATAAAGAGTTAAATGGTATATACTCACTTATATCTGCATACTAGCCAAGGGGCATGTCCCATGAAAGTCTTTACTTACCAGGAAACTGGGACAGAGGGGAGAACATCCTATTGGGATTCTAGATGAGAGAAGCATGGGAGAATGGCAAAGCTTAAGGATCCAGAGGATCCTAGAAACCTACAAGAAGAAAATTATGATAGGCAGATTTGGGCCTAGGGGTCCCGCTCAACTATGGCACCAACCACCTTGATTTTTAAGATCAGATATCTTGTTCACCTGGGCCTTGCTCAGTAGGAGAGGCCTGAGTTCTTTGGAGCCTCTGCAGGAGTGATATTGTAAGCACAAGCCCTTGTAATCAGCTTTTTGCTTGCATGTAAGGGACCAAACTTAGCTCCTTTCTCTTGACTGACAAGGATTTTAAGAACCTATTTATCCATCAATACCTGGTTTCTGGTTTAAAGGAGAAATAATCACATAAAATATTTCCCAACGATGATTCTTCTGCTATTCTGTTTTATATTAAGGAACTCTTTAATCTAGTAAACAAAACCAAGTTTTCCACATTGATAAGTGACCATCTAGAACAATGGTGAAAAAAATCTATCAGTAAAGGTTAGCCATACATGGTAAATATTGTAAACATATCAAGGACAAAATGCACTATGCTATCACTTTTTTCACTTCTGTGATATAATACATGTCAGGAACAACTTAAGAAAGAGTACTTATTTCAACTTATAGGTGGCACAGAACCTATGATGGCAGCTGTGGGTGGGATGGTGTGGCTGTGGATCTATTAGTGGTATCAAAAGCTTGCAGCACAGCTTGATACACCTCCTTTGATCAAAAAACAGAGAAAGCTCTAGATTGAATCAGACTGGGAAATAATACCCCCATCCTCCCCATCCTCTTCCTTTCCCTTCTTTTCATGACCCGTTTTATCTACCTAGATCCTGCTTCAGACATTGCACCACCTCAAAAACTACATCACTAACAGGAGACCACATGTTCAAGAAAACCTTTATGTCCCATTCTCTGGGACATAAGCTCTCAACCATTGTGAAAAATGCCTACCAGCCCTGAATATTTAAAATATTCAGAAAGTAATATTAGCAAAAATCACTTCTAAATAAATTATAAATTAAATAAATATATATAATAATAAATAAATAAATATATATATAATAAAAAAATAAATAAATAAAATAAAAATAAATTAAATTATTTATTAGAAATGCTTAGCATTGGTGTCAGAATTACATGCAATCAGCCATGAGTTGCATGTGTGGCTCATTGCAAACCATTACAGAATGTCTGATCATGCTGCAGTGTTTATTGCATTGGCACTCTGCAGCACTATTCAGTATGCCATGTTTAAGATACTATTGTAAAATGTTCTTAGGAAAGAATAATGATGAATACAGAAGGTACACATCTATTTTCACACTTGCATTATAACAATTACATATAAAAATAAATTCAAGACTACTTTTCCCTTCTTGGCACTCATAGTGCATTACTAGATAGCCAAGTTAAAAATCTACAACTGATTTCCCATGTGAAGTGAGTTTCAGCCAACCATCTGCTCAAGAGAGGAGAAAGGCAGACAAAGCTTGTTCTTGCCTGATTCTACTACTTACTGGTGTTAGGTGACTACTGGGAGCCTTAAAATAATTTTTCTAGGTTTAACTTTTCACAAACTGCAATAGGCATATATGTCTTCTAGGGATGTGGGGCATGAAAAGTTCTAGTTTGGCCAAAGGGAGCAGTGGCTTATTAAGTACTGACTTGCTGACTTGCTGACAATTCTAATTCTTGTCTCAATCCATGATTCAATAGAAAAGGTAAAGATTTTGAGCCTGTGTATCATCCAGGAACATGTGTCTAGACTCAAGCATTATGGGCATAGCTGTATTTATGTTCTGATGGGTTGTAAGTTTCAAGACACATATTAAAATGCAGCTTTGGGTCTAATTGCAAATTAAATAAACTTCTACCAAGGAAATGAGACATCATTGAGCCAAAGAAATTGTGAGAATGATCTTGAATCAAAAACATTGGCAACCTTGTAGTGCCTGCGTGAGTAAAGCTAAAGAGCATAATTTCTAGAAGTACACCATGTGGCTACTTCACTGTTACAGAAATTTCTGTAGTGAGGAAATAAAAATAATCAATGAAGTGTCAAAGTATGTGATCTGGTGTACTAGACTGAAATTTTGAAAATTCTTAATTCATGTCTTCAGTATCCATGTGATCCATGGCAAATAATATATGTATAGGGTTTTCCCTATGGAACTAGAATATATAGATATAGATATCCCTGAATAATGAAAAATTTTCACTTTATTGAATATACAAATCCTTTGTCAGGTCCTTATATCCATTTTTCACTTATCAATATTGCTGTTGTATCACAGAATTAAATATCTCAGCTTCAACTCAATACAGCCATACACATTATCTTTGCGTTTATCTCCTCTCCCACTCTTTCCTATTCCTTTCTCCCTTCTTCCCATCATGTGGTCTAGTCTTCACATGCTAAGCATGTCTTTACATCCTTTTTTCCTTCACGGTCTTTTTAAAATTATTACTATTATTGCATATATATTTATATTATTACACATAAATACAATAAACTACATAAACTAACAAGAACCACAAAGCAGTCAGGAGCTATATAAGTGTTACACACATAGTTTTTTTGGCTATTTGGATTTGGCAACCTTGAAGAAAACATCTTTGCTTTCTTGGTGAATCTAAAAGTCTGAATGTACAACAGTATCTATCATATCTAATCTTTATCAACTTAAATTATCTATCTAGACCTAAAGACATCTTAAACCCTAAAGAACCAAGCTTAATTGTAAGACTAAACTATCTGATCTTCAACCCCATCAGAAACTTGAGAAGGAATAAAAATTGCTTACCTGAGTAAATTGGAAGTGCAGGTTAGTAGCTTCCAAAATTAAAAAAAAAATAAAAATAATAATAATGACAGGGACAGTTTGCTGCCTGAACTGTCACCCAAAACTCTCTATGGCATTGCAGCAGCATAATCTTCAGCCTTCTGCCCTAGTATGTCTGGCAGACATATTTTTGAGGAAGAAACTACTGAGGACTTGCTTACCCTGTTTTGACAGTTTGACTATCAACACTGCCTACATCCAAGCTTGCCTACTTTTCGGCAGAATTCTGTTTGTGGCTGAAACAAGGAAATTTTGCCCAGTGGTTGGTTTGCTACATTTGAAGTCATCTCCATAAGGCGGTTCATTGATGCTCATTATCTTCTTTGAGGTAGCCTGGGTGTGGCCAGGAGTTAACTTGTCTTGTAATCAGAGAATCTTTAAAATAATTAAAACATCTTCAAATGTAGGTCCTTGAGGTTCTTTAAGACCTTACTATTCTACCTTATCTATCTATATAATTATATTTATCTGTTAAACCTAGGATTTACACTCTTGTGATAAAAATAGACTAATATTTGACATGACCATGATTTGATCAGCTAACAATTAACTTGTATTACTTAACTATCCTAAACCGCCTGCAAGAGCATTTTTCAAAGTTTTGGAAATAAATCTTGTAATCTAATCAAGTTATATGGGTACAATGCCTCATATTAGAGTAGAAATATATATATATATAATCTGTGTGAAGAAAACTCTTAAATTTGAATTCTATACCAATATATCAAAATTAAACTTATTTTGCATCAATATTAAAAATCTATACCAATGAATTACAAATAACTTTCTTTGTGAGTAAGTAGATTTAATAATCTACTTTTTGTTTTATCATCTCTACACGTTTCTCTATCTCCCCTTGTTTCTTTTCAACCCCTATCTCCAAACCTAAGAAAGATAAAGGAAAAGAGAGACATTGCTTATAAACAACACCGCATGAAAATAAACATGTATAGCCCAAGAGAGCAACCAAAAAACCCACCCAACCCCCTTTAGGGGGAATGGGGAATCATTCTCTTAAGGTTACTTCACGATGTTTTGGATCAAATAATGCTTTTGTATGTGCCCAAATATAATTGGGGAAATGATTAAGCCATCTAGGAATAGAATTTGTGGTCCATTTTCTAAATGTTGAGAAATTCCAGGCTTAATAGAAGTCTTATGTGGGACAGTCTGAAATGATGGACCAGATGGGATCAGAAAGTTTCTTCGATGCTGTTCTGTTCTGATGAGGAACAGCAACTGAAACACTTGGTGCTGGAACATGAAAGATGCAGGATGTCTGTGCCCAGCATGCAGAGAGGAATGAATCCTGTCAGGTCTGATCCAGCGTCAGTGTCCGGTTCTTTTGTTCTGAAAACATATAATTTCTCACAAGCATTTTACAGCCCTAAAATTATAAATGTATGAGATGTGTGGCATGCATGGAAGAATTAAGGCTGGTTCTCTGCTCTTCATATGAGCAAAAGAAAGACATCTGTAAATCTTCATTTATGCCATATACGAAATGGCATCCACAGAGTTTCTGTGACCAACAAGAAGCATTGTCTATACATAGACATTCATGGCTCAGCCAGTCTCAGACCTTTTCCCATGTAATGGGAATGTAAGTTACCTGCTTGTTCTGCAGTTTGAATTCTTTACATTCTGATTGTAGGTTCCTTTCTCGTCAGCTCCCAATCCCATCCTCCTTCCCTCATCCCCTCTCCCTCCTCACAGTCCTTTATGAGTAGTTATATAAATCCAGAAGTATAATGATCATCATCTTTTTATGTCAGTAGATTTGTGTTACATCTCTACTTCCTTGAGAACCTTTAACACTCATTTCTTATCAGCTGATCAAAAATATTAATTTGATGATAAAGAATGCTTACTAAATAGTGCCATTTAATTGAAATCTGTTCAAGGATTTAATGTTCATTATCTCCACAGCTAGTTTTTTAAAATAAATTTTTACAAGATGGAGACAAATAAAGAAGCAGCAAACGGTGGAGGGTAGCAGGGGAATCATATGCATTACCTTTAAACAATTACACATTCACAAAGATATATCCAAATGTGTGTTTTGGGTTTTACTATTTAAAGACAGATAAGCAAGTGAAACAACACTGACAAATATACATTATTTTTCTAGACTTTCATAGTCTATATCCCAAATCGTTTCTTAGTGCTTTCCCAATATTCTCTCTTGCTTGCTTATAGCCATGCTTACTAGTGTGTATTTAAACAGATAATTATTCATGTAAAAAAAATCAGAGATTTTAGCTCTTCAATCCCTGGCAGGAAACTATTCAATGTGATCAATTCTGAACTCAATTCACCCTAGTCTACAACTTACTGCTTCTCTGACCTTCAAACAAAATGTCTTTCTGCTAGTAAAGGATGTTTTAATTCTAGATTATTGTCAATAGACCATTGTTTAAAAGTTGAACTCTTTGTCTCAGTCTCATAATTCTCTATGTTCTCTTAGGTCCAGCTCTATGTTCTTAACAGTAAAGGAAGTACTGAAATGTGATAGAGTATTTGAACATGTACATAATTTGAAGTGAGACCGCAGGGGAAATTTATTGTTTCAATGGCAAAAAAAAAAAAAATATATATATATATATATATATATATATATAAAATATATTGTCTATAAATGGCTGAGATCCAAGAAACAGCAGAAAGAATGTGGAACAGGTCTCTGTAAATGATGAGCATATTAAGCTTCAATTCCTAAAATGATTGGTAACTATAAATTACATTCCTTATAGCTTATAATAAGATGAATTGAAAGCAGATCATCTCGCTTTGAATGCTAAGAGTGTGCTGGCATTCTTCAGATGCCATGCATTCAGATCTTCCAGCCTGAGTAATCACAACCATAACAGCATTATCAACAAACTTGCCCCATGGACAGGATAAGATTCCTGATGACCAAGGTCAAGCTGCAATATTGTCCCTCACCCACAGTGCTGCAGGGTAAACACGGAAGAACAAAGAAGGTCTCTCAATACAAGCCTGTGTCCCTTATGAGAACAGTTTTTTAGCATGCAAGAACTATCACAGATTGCATAGAGGGAATACTACTTGGGAGCATAAGTCACTTAAGAGACAGATTTCTTTTCTTTCAGATGTATTTCTACCTGAGCATATTTATTGGAGCCTTTTTTATTGCTTTGTTCCTATTACTAGTACTTGAAAAGGCTCCCACCTCCAAGGAGAAAAGGTAAAGTTGTTTAGAAAGAGGACATTGCTCCAGTGAAAAGGTTTAGCCTCTAATGCTTTCTAAGTGCGTCTTTTGGGCTGTAAGTGAGATCCATGCTTTGCTTCCCAGATGAGAAAATAAACTCTATTTTGGTAAGGCATTGCTTTCTTTAGTTGCCTCTTGGGTCTGCCTTTCTAAACCACTGTATATAGTATTGCTGAATCATGAAAAGCAGCAACTTTTCTGTAGCTTGAAATCTCCTCTATACATTTGTAACAGAAATGACTCTATTAGTGGAAAACATCATAGCAGAATGTCAGGTTCTTTCCATGTACATAACAGCTAAGCGTCTTCCTGTCACTGAAGTTTTACACCAGTGGTTGCTCTAGTTATTTAGTTTTGTTTTGCATTTTCAACCTTCCAGGTACTGAAGATTCAGGAGTGAACAAAATAGTCTTGTCCTCCCTGTTCGGTATTTAAGATCACAGTAGTTTAGTGATTTAAAATATGACCTTGAAATAATTCAAACATAAATTATGATACTAATGTTCCTCGCTATCAGCCAGGGAGAATAGATATAGTCTCTGAGTCATGGAGCTTCTGTGTAAATGACAGGTATGACATGCTTTTGTTAAGATGTAAATTCCAGTAACCACTTAATAAGTAAGTTATTAGTCCTGAGGGGGCGGGTGAGACTTAATACCTAACAGGTACAGGAACACTTTGCACATGCACTGTGTCTATAATGAACGCCCTCAAATTTTTCAATAAGACACAAAGATATATGTAGAAACCCTTTTATATAAGAGCAATCCAGAGCTTTGAGAAGTTTAATTAAACTCAAATAATCCTCACAACTATTCCTCATAAGAATAAAGAAGACTCAGGTCCATTGCCAACTGAATTTCCACTGAATTAAGCGGGCACTCCATGCAAGGCTTAGGAGAAGCCATCTTTCTCTTTCTTCCTTTTGAGAAGTTATAAGCTTTCTTACCCATACGAGTTCATTCTGAAAGCAGACAGTAAGCTAACATCCTCATAAAAAACAGTGCTTTGGACATATCGCTACAGAACAGATTTAGGCTACTGACCACTAAAACAATAAATACTTCCACATCATCATCTTCCCTTAACTCATTCCATTCCCAAAATCTCACTTTACACATGAAGTTCCTAAATTGGAGCCTTTAAGGGGAACAAGTTGGTCATAATAATATCTCTGCACTCCCAGTTGTTACCAACTTCCTCCCAGAAAATATAAAGTATATAACCAGGCTATTTATAGTACTCGAAGGCTTGGATGATATTATATTAGGAAGGCATTGATCATAAAAATGAGAAACATTATTTTTTCTTATACATGGTTACATAGAGACTTTCCCCCTAGGGCACAAGAAAAGTCACCTCTTTATTAATGCGTCTTTCAGTCCAAGCTCAGTAGCCTCTGGATAATAGCAGTGTACACTCCCTCTTCCTCCTTCCGACCGAGGAGACATGAATGACTAAAACCTTCTTCTTACCACATTTAAGTAATCTATTCTGTGATCAGTGCATCTATGGCCAAAAACATTTTACATTCTCTTTCAAATCCTATGGTCAGTGACCATACTAAAAAGGAAACATCTTCTTTCACTTGGTTTATTCAGTCATAGCCGAGTACCTCTTCAAAAGAAGACATATTTGTAATCTGTAATGCGAAGTTTGGTTTCATGCAAACACCAGGCTTTTGTAGCAGTTTCTTTTTATAGCTAATATTCCTGGCCAGTGACAGCAATGTAAAATATTTCATATAGAAATAATAAAGGGAAGAGAAAGACGATATGCACAGAATTCAGTATGATAACTGAACCTGTCAGTTAAGTGAAGGAAAGGGAAAAGAAAATGGGTAAAAACAGATAGATGTTGCTGTTTTTGCCTCACACCACAGTACATTAAATTTTAAGATTTACTTATGCTCAGGAAGTTTGTGGAATTAAATGTCCATAATTGTCTGTATTGCAACTATAATCAATATATTCAGTTATACTTTCATTATATGGGTACAGCACAAAGAAGTGAATGAATAATACACTAGAACCCTAATATTCTAGAATTTTGACAACTTATCTGAAAATAAAACACAGTAAAAAATATTATTGAATATATAAATACAAGTAATAGGATTAAATAATCCTATTGTCTTTTTCCTCATCAAAAACAGTAAGATTACAGTGGTTGCAATGTAACTTTTGTGGTCATATATAAATTGAATTGCTCATGCTGGGTCTTTTAATTTGTCTTATAATCAAATTTACTCTCTTTTCTTTCCTGCTTTCCTCTCTTCTTTGACTGGTTTAATTTTTTATTTTTATTGTCTTATTCATTTCATTGCTTTCATTTACTTGTATTATAGCTCTGGATCACTATTCTCTCTCCTTATGATTCCCAATTCCTTAGCAGAAATTTCACTCACCTCTATGCTGTTAGCTATCTATTAAATTATATTTCCAATTTCTAGAATTTATCTACATCCATTACTTTTTCTACCACAGAAATTCTGGAATCAAAATTACCTTAACAGTCTTCAAAATGTGGGTCTAAGTTAATACATTTTTATTCTTGATTGTAATTTCCTTCCTTTATTAATAAAAAAAAAGAATGAGAGCACGCTGTCTTCTGCACTTAAAATATAAAAGACTTGATATTTGGTTTTGTTTTTTCTTTTTCTTTCATTTCTCTTGTTGATTGTGATTAGTCTTTATGAGAAAGTACACCTTCCATTCATGGTCAATTTCCTAAAAGACAAAACTGATTCTGATGAAAGACTCCAGTTGCATTAGAGTATTCTTATAAGATTACAGTGTAGTCAAGTTTTCATGGCAGTGAGCCATTCAGCATTTCTGCCTTAAAACTGACTTAAAAAGGATTTTTCCATGTTGCGGGTGGTTTTTTTGTAGTATATTTGGTTCTGTTGTTACTTCTGCAACCTATTCTGCCTGTTTAGTTGTCTGAAAATAAAAATAGTGTTTTCCAGTAGCTTTAGACTATTCATATTTTTCCAAGTACCTCTTCCTACAGCCCATCAGTTCACAAAGTTGGAATGGGTAGCCCAAGGGTCTGAAAGATCAAAAGGCTGTTCATTGTAATACTAAGAAAATACCAATCTTCGTGTTCGGTTGCATTTCTTACCTACATAGAGATTTCCAAAGAGTACACTATTTGCGGATGCTTCATGGATCTGACTAACAGTGAGATATGTGCCTTATATTCTTGTATGTTTAAAGTACTACTAACCGTGTTTTATTTATAACTAGAAAATATATAATTTTCTTAAAGTCATGGAAATATCTTTCAATCTCAGTGAAATTTTATTGCTATTCCTGGTTAGCTATACCTACACTTTCTCTTATGTTTTTAGTATTTTTTCCAATATTTCCTTTAATATGTTGGCTAAACATATTTTATAAATTCCTTTTGACACATAGCATTTTAAAAGCATTATTTGAGGAAAGAGAAAATTATGTTTATCTTATTAAGAGACATTAAGTGGTGCATGGATTTCATAATCAACTTCTTATTACTTTTGGAATTTGACTTAATATATATTAAGATAGAAGATAGATTGACTTTTGTTTAATGTATTTGCCCCTGTTACAGCCACATGAAAATAACTGTTCTGTTTCAATTCATTCTTTTTTCATTATTGAATCTATATTTTTCGTAGTTGATAATGAATTTTATTTTAATTAAAGTACTGAGAAAAAGAAGTTACAATTGGAATAAATTTCACATATCAAACATTTAAGTGGCATGTCAGCATTGATAAGAATTTGGATTTATAGTAAAATTAATGCTGACATCTCTGCTATATCCATTAAGATTAATAACTCAAAGATCTTGGTCATTCAACCATCCGATTGTGATTATTACAGTCCCAAAATACATTAGAAGAATGGGATATATCTTCATCTAAGGTGTGTTGACATTTACTTTATATAAACAGTTATAATGTGTAATTTTAAGAATTGTGATTATCATATGTATTGATAAATATGTAATGTACAATATTTTTCTGTTGATCTCTCTCTTAAATATATAATATGAATGAGATATATTTGAATCATAATGACATTTTCCTGTTTGCCTTATAATAACTTTGACCATATTCTAGGTCAAGCAGTTTAACACCATTTAACAATGAAATTAGGACTAAAGTATTTCATGATTTATTCACCATTTTATTTGTTTATCTGTTTTTATCAATGCTACTTGGTTCCACTCAATGTCAATTACCGGCTGTTATTTCTAGAAAAAGGAAACGTTGACAAAGAGAGAACATTCAAATGCTTCTACTTCTTTATCAGGACTTATGACTTTCTCATAAAGATTCTAGATCTTTCTAATGTATATGTCTACTTGTCTAAAAGATCAAAAAGATCACATGACTAACACAGTGAGAGGAAAGTAAATTTTCATATTGAAAAACTACTAAAGGAGGGGAAAATGGAAGGGAGGGAAGAATGGGAGGATACAAGGGAGGGGATAACAATTTAGATGTAATATGAATGAATTAGTAAAATAAAATAAATAAATAAATACAAGAAAAATTAATAAAGGAATAATTGTTTTCTTTCAGTCAGATGGCTTTCAGTCCTGAAAATTTTCAAATTCCGACAAAGTATCCTAATAATATTAGATAAGGATTCATATTAAATGGGAACCTAATGGCAATGGATACCCAGAAATTGAAAAATATTAAAGAAGCTAAACATCTCAGTGGAAGCACCTGGGAGGAGATAGACACATTGGAAGGAGACTGGTCACAAAATTCAAATAATCCAAAAGGCTAGTATACAAATTGAGCATGACAGACACACAGAAGAGAAAATAGAGTCTCAATTTGTATCATGCTAATTATTCATTTCAAAAGACAAGTACAAAGCAACAATACCCATTTTTGAATGAATGCCAATCAAAATGTAAATATTGTTTACTAAATGCCTAGAAATTTTATGGGAATATCAACGTGTATTTGACAGTCATGTTCCCTTTCTTGAATTTGTTAAGTTTTGCTTGAGAGAACATCTTGGAAATTGAGCTGTCTCTACAGCAACTTCAAGCTAGGGGCTCTCTACATCTTGTTTTTCCAATTAAAAGAATGAAATTACAGATTAGAAAAGGTAACTCTAAAAAGAAATATTTTATTTTAGGGCGATGGGGCAGAGTTTCTGAACAACAGAAATGGACCCTGTGAATGGGGCACTGTTGGTTCCGTTTCCTTGAAATTGATGAGTTTTAATGGGGGGTGAAATGAAGGAATGATGAGCTGCTCTGTCCTTCTTCCATTTCTGTTATCTAGGTGACTCATAGTTTCAATCACTTCCTCAGTACGGTTTCCAGAAAAGGAGCACCCCTTTTGGACAAAAAGGAGAATAAAACAAACAGACAGAACTCTTTCTGGTATCTCATCCCCTAGCCGCAGCTTAAACCTGTGATTTTTTTTTTCTCTAGTTTTGTTTTGTTTTGCTTTCTTAATCCCAATTCTTGTCCTTTCTACTTCTAGATTGACACCTTGTTCTTGCTGGCAAAATTGTAAATTCTATGCCCAAAGAAGTCAAAGTTTTGAGGGAGGAACCTTGTTTTCACTTGATCATGTTTTTCCTTCCATATAAGCTTGTCAAGCTGAGTGATTAAAATCTAGCACATTCCTTTGGGTGGTGTTTCCATGACAGTCATTGTGCTTTGTGTTTTTTATTGTTTCTTGTTGTTCTTGTTGTTGTGTCTTTCATAAGCTACCCTGTTCCATTTCAGACTACTTGCTAAAGAGATATTCACGAGTTTGCAGATACTTGTGCCAGATATGATGTAGCGACTGGACTGTGCCTGCCACTCTTGTTGCTGTTACAGCACATAGGACATTATAGTGTTGTCTAATTAGAACATCTCCATTTCCGTAGGGAAAGTCAGAATCAGAGAGCATTGGCTAAGTGTGGATAAATGATTAATACGTATTTTTGCCCTCTCAGCTTTATTCTATAGATGTAACATATTCTTGAATATTATCTGATAGTTATTTTTATATGTAAAGGTATCGCTACTACATTGTAATTGTTAGATAATAGAAGCTCCTTTTCCATGAATGCTAGTCATTCATGACTAGTTTTCATTCTTGAATTGTGTAGCAGAACATTTATACCAAAAAATGAAATGAACATAGTTTATGCTGAATACACAAATTCAAAATACTTCTTTCTCCAAATATTTTTTCTCTAGCTCACCAGTGACTGTAGGACTTGTAGGTTTACAAGGTGAAAGTCTGCATTGGTTGAAAGCCAAGAAAGCTAAGTGAAAAATATCATAGGTATATCAATATAAACAGCTTTGTTCTATTATTTCTACATTTGGGAGCTTAAATCAAATTGGCCAGTCATATTTTTTAAGATACAAAACTGTAGCTCTAGGCCCAGCTCACCCCCACACTTATGAAAACAAATTAAAAGTTTGTATATGAATTGCTACTTATTTTAGATCATTATCAGTGACATTTCCTTCAAGAATCTAAGTTGCTTTTATTTTTTAGTCTTTTTTTCTCACTTGACTATTTTTAAACAAAAAGTTATTTTCTAAAAAGAAAATGTAAGGAAAACTGCAACTTTGTTTTGACTGTTCTAAATTTCAGTAGTTTTATTAACATGCTTCAGAAGAAAATGGGCAGATGTCCTGTAGGCTTAGATCCACACCCTGCTTTAAGAGAGCAGTTAAATGTGTTTTCCTATTTACTCTCTAAGTCACATTTGAATTCCAAACAAGTATCAGTAACATGCCAGATCTCTTTCTCAGGTTCCTATTTTAAGCACAATTAGAGCAGGGGTGAGTGGAGATCGTCATTGCTGACTAAATCACTTGTGCATCAAAAATACACTGCTGGTAAGAAATAGGATGCAGGATGACCACAGCATAATATCAGCATTTGAAAAATTATTTTCCAGCACAGAAAATGTCATAGCCTCACCTTAGGTGACTTGAAGATATGTCCGGTTTTTATTTCCATTTTTAAATTTTTATTTTTATTTTTTACATATACATTTATATTATTATACATACACCTATATATAATAAACTACATACAACATGAAGAACAACAGAAGTTTAATTTTACAACTAATCTTAGTTGTTTAGGGGTTAAGATGTTTTTAGGTCTACATAGATATGTCCAGTTTTAATCAGTAGAAAACTCTTAGAGGAGACCAAGACTGATTAACAGAGAAACAATAGAACATCCAGGAGACCAGAATTTCTTCGAGAAACCATAAAATACATTTTAATTTACACTCTAATGCCTCTGCAATATAACTATTATTATCCCAATATTTATAAGGGGAATAATTTGTTGAGATCCTGAAAGTATATTAACTTGTCCATATTCCACTATTTAAATGTAGTGATACCAAAATTCAATTATAGATATGCATAGCAAAGCCTCTCCCCTTGCACATTCCAGTTGAAAGTTACAGCTTAATGAATAGTCGGATTCAGTACTGCTTACACTTGGCAGCATAATCAACAAATCTCAAAGCACGCAATTAAAATTTGTTTTGGCCAGCTGCATGCTATATCCATACTATGAATCAACATTCATATCCACCTTGGTTTCCTCTAAAATTTTTTTCACTTAGTGAATTAAAATCAGACGTCATATGGGATAAAATTACCTTCATATTTTAATAAATATTAGCCACAGTATGACATTACAAATAGAAAATACATTGTTTATAATTTGGGGAAGGAACTTCGAAGGAAGTACAAAAGCAATACTTTTGAATATTTTAAAATACATGTTAGTTTAAGTATTCAATTTGGTATCTATTTAAACTGTATTTACAAAAGTTTTCCTCTTTTTTTTTACATTTAATAAGAAATCTCAACTTTCAATATTACCACAAAACAAGAAAAACAATAGTAAGAAAATTCAAGGGGGAATATAGATTTTTTTAAATAGGCAAATCAGCTCCTAAATTAATTAAAATGTTGCCAAATCTCCAAGGTCTTTTGTTATTTTCACTGATGCAAACCTAATCTCAAGAGCATATTATTTAGAAAATTAAGTCATAATCATTCCACCCGAAGAATTACTAAATACACTCAACAACCATATATTTGTTCCAAAACACATCACCAAAATATTTTGTATTAGAACTGAAATAATTGTTTGACATGTATAGATACTAAAGTTATATTTTTAGATTTTTTTCCCTAATAGTCAAACTCATCATTTCCAGCATTCAAAGACTGTGCTCAACAATAAGGAATATTCCAAATGCTCTAAGATATTTTCTTAGATCTATGATCCTCATGGCAGATTTCCTTAAAGAATAAGCTATTTCTTCATTCTTTGAGTGGCCTCATTCTTCTCAGACCTAATTCAGCCTGCCAGGTAATGAATAACAGTGGGCAAATGGTATAACAATGTGTAAACTTGGTGTTGGCTTTTATAAACAGAGTTTAAACCCAAGTTTTCCTCAGCTAGGCACATCTAGTATTATATAAAAGTAAGTGCATTGTCATGGTTAAATGGACAATTTGAATACGACTTACTTTTCTTTATACAAAGTATCCTAATTATTTCATATTAATTATTATTGTTACAATACAGTCATATGAGAAACTGTTTTCTTGTGTGCTTTGTCTATGGAAAAGAAAAAGAAGTACTTAAAGGAAAAAGAAAATAGCTTATATAACTTAATTTAAAAAGCTTTGATAAGTGTTTTATCAAAAAAAGTATATGGAACACAATTTAGCAAAGACATTTAAATATTAATGTTGAGAAAGACAAGATTGTAGAGTGGGTTAGGGTGCCCTTCTGTTAGTTCCAAAGAAAGAGATCTGATTTTGAAGTTTTGTCTTTGGAATCCACTTAGTAAAAAGAGAGAACCTACTACATCGAGTGGTCTACCGACCACCAACTGCTTTCTATGGCTAGTGTGCACAAAACACATATAAACACACACACACACACACACACACACACACACACACACACACACACGCACAGAAAATAAGTAAAATACATAGAATTGTTTTTTAAAAAAACTTTATGTATTTCATAACAGTACTGAATATTGACTAAATTTAATGTAATGTTAGGTTTCTTCTAAACATCTCTTTGGAGTAGATGCCTTGCCATTTATATGGTTCCAACGACGTGTTCATACACCAAGTCAAAAATTAAAATTAATGACTAAAATATTTTCAGGACTTGTATAATAGAAAGGGAAAATCCAAATTTACATGGACCTCTACTTTAATTTTTTACTCATATTTTTAACTGAAAATGAAATTTCTCTCATACACTATATCCTGACTATATTTTTTAACCTCTACTCATCCCAGCCTCCTCCCACTCCCACCTCTCTTTTCCCCAAGATCCATTTCCTCCTCCATTTCTTTTCAGGAAAGAGCAAGCTCCTGAGAGACTACAGCCAAACAGGACAACAGACACAATAAGACAAGGCTCCTATCTGCTCTAACTGTTCTTGTAGAGGGAGCAAGCACTGTCTCAGACTAGGACTCTGTTTTCTGCTTTTTGATCACTTTCCCCTGAGGGAACTGCCTTGCCAGGCCACAGGGGAAAGGGACAAAATCAGGCCTGATGTGACTTGATTAGTTGGAGGTGGTGGGTGGGGGTTCACCTTTTTGTGCGGAAAAGGGAAGGGGTAGGGGAGGAGAGGAGGGAGGTGCCTACAACCTGGATATAAAGTGAATAGATAAATAAATAAAATTTTAAGAGAAAGTGTCAAAATGAGTGGAAAAGAAAAAAGGCAAGGCAAAGCTCTCATTACTTTTACATTTAAAGTGAAAATGAAAAAGCTTGCTGTAAATTGACAGTCAAGTGCAATCTTTACTATTCTCTATTTTATGTTCACCTCATTTTATTAGTTGTACTTCCTATATTTTCCATTAAAACAAATCAAATTTCTGCAACTTTCTATGTCTGACTTCTAAATTGAAATTTTATAATTGTTCATTCTGTTAAAAGCTTATGTGTAAGAGGACAAATATGTTTTCAAGTATACATTATTTACGTGGTATTCACATGCATATCTTAACTTATGAATTTAATCTGTGACCATATGAAGAATTAAAGTGAACTCCTTGGTGCAATAGCAGCGCCCCACATTAGCAGACTTTACCCAAACACATCTATCAGGCTCATTTTCATATATGTGCACACTCATGTAAATACTCTGTGTATGCCCAAATACTCCTTATGCACCCATCTATCTAGCCATCCATGTCACTTACCCACTTATGGTCTTAAACTAAACAATGAGAATATAAAAAGCCAGTACTGATGTGTATTTGCAACATTTGACATTTGTGTTAGAACTACAAAAATGTCAATTGACAGCTTCTGAACAGTATGCCTCAGAAGTCCAGGGAATATTAGACAGGTGTCAAGACATGTATGAAGACAGTCTACCCTTTATTTGAAAGAAACTACCCTGTATATGTCAGGCACTGTAGGAATGAAAATTGAATAGACACAGTTTTCTTTTTTTAAGAATTTCTGGTAAATAGAAAGTCATTAATGACAACCAGATTGAGAATCTTTTGACCATCATGATTCTTTTTTTCATCTCTCCTAAATGCCCTTCTGATACGTGATGCCCTATCAAAATGAGTGCCATTGGTAATAGGTTCAAGTCCTTACAATATCAATTTCAAGCCTCCCATAAATATTTTTGTGTCTAGTAAACTGTCCTTTAGGGAAGGACAGATCAGTTGTCCTAAAGAATTTTTATCAATTGTGTATTGAATAAAAAGATTGAAGATGCATCTTGCACCTTTCACTATCCCTTGAGATCCGTCATTCAATCTGAGAGTTTTATTGAAAGTTTCATTGGTATTTGGAGGTGTTTTCTTAAGTGAAGAATAATATCATGTCTCTTCTCCACAATACAGAACTGTAAAGCAAACAATATGCTGTACATGACCAATATTGTTCTGTGAGAATGGTCCCCTGAGCTGTTCGACATTGGGACGGAGCTGCAAACTTATCAGCATATCAACAAGATTCCTTAACTGTGGCTCTCATCTTACCACTGATAAATAGCCTCAGTTTGTTTTCATTGGCTATAGAATAGTCTCTTAATTTTCTGCTTGGCAAACATCTGCATGTTTTAACTATGATGTGCCTTCTACTGTAAATAACTCTACATTTTATTAACTTTAAATTCATTTGAGAAACATTATCTTTTACTTTCCTATATTTTTCTGTCCAATTTCTCAAAGATGGGCTTTAATTACAGCTTAAATGTATGCTTAGAAGTAGGTTTATTTAAGGGTTAAAATTCAATGCTAAGACATAACAATTAAGGTTGGAGAGTGTATTTTAAATTATACTCAAGTTTAAATATTTTACACTATTCTTTCATAGTTTGGAAAGGTAGAAGTGTAAGTATGTGCAAGGTACCTCAAATAATCGTAATCCATTCTTCTGTGGTTCCAACTCACAGTGTATTTCCATTTTATTTACCAAAGCTAATTATAAAATAACTGTGTTTATATCTTTTCAAAGCTTTTATCCAGATATTATCAAATGGAAACCTGAAAGTCCATCATTAAAGATCCCTGAGTCTGAACGAACATTTCAATGCCATTTTTATTAATTAGTTTATTTATTCTCTTTATATTCCAATCACAGCCCCCTCCCTCTTTTCCTCCCAGTTCCATTTTTATATCCTAATCATATCTGTCAAGACAATCATGATCACTTTCTATCTCACCCACTGTCAGAACCCACCTTACTAAGACATATCCTACATTTACAGAAATTAAAAAATGAAAAAAAAAAACCACCTCTTTCTTTAACTTAATGAACTTCAATTTCTACTTTCAGACCATCCAAGGTCAAGTATCTATGCATTAAAGTTTATTTGATGCCAATCACTAAGGGGTTGATACATTATTTCTCTCCTCTTTTCTTTCCTCACTTATTCAGTAACTATTTCCCCACCATCAGGAGAGGCTTAACATGAGAAATAAGCCAGAGATATATATCAGCATTTTTTCCCTCAATAGCTAAGAAAATAGTTTTCATTTAAACAATATTTCATAAGTAATTTCTGGAACTATGCTACTGTCTTTCCATAACATTGATTTTACCTTTATAAAAATTTATCTATTGGAACTCTATTATTAGAGTACATTTGATGAATAGTTTTTATTTATATAAGAATTTTATATAATTTCATGAGTATTCATTCAGATTAATTATGTGCTAATGAATGGTCATTGCCAATTGTAGCTTTGGATTCCCACCAGAATTTCTTAGAGACATGAATTCTTCATTCATTAAAACATGAGTAGTTTTACAATATTACAGAGACACTTTTGTTCCAGAATTTTCTACAAATAATATTAACTCAGTTTTATGTCATACGGCTTAGTAATATGCTTGAATATTTATGGGTCTTGATTTTTCTACCATGCTTGCGACATAAATCACGACCCCTCTCCTTTGACAAGTGGCTACTAACAGACACTAAATGCCATCTGTCTCTAGACATCTAATTTTTTTAGGCCTAGGAGTTTGACATCACCAGACAAGAATGACGCTACTTAGGAATATGTGGAAATGCACATTCGGAGCCGGTGCAGAGCTCCACACGAAGTGACACAAGTGTAGTGGAAATTTCAGAATACAGTAATGGTAAAAGAGTGAGATAGTGTCTCATGTTCATATGGAAGATAATACACGTCATGGGAAGTACTGATAAAACTTATAAGGTTTACAAAAGAATAAACTATTTCTTGTCAGGTAATTTTAAAGGTTTATCTTAAGAAAGAAGTGTTACCAGTAAACTCACCCTTGTCCTCTTCTGCTCCTATACTTCCGGTGAATATCTTGCTCTTCGCTTGGTCCTAGTGAGGACTTTCAAAATATTAAGTTATTCTCTTCACATTATATTAATGCATCTTAGCCTAAAATGATGCTGAATAGTCTTAACTATATAAATTAAAGTGTGCAGTTCAAACCTAAAAATATAGATTGCTCAGGAAAGTGCATTGAGTGCAGTGTCCACTCTCATCATTACTTTGTGCTGCACAGGTAGCAAATTTTCCAGTGGAATTACTACCTAAAATGTGAAGAATGATTGAGAATTGTAAGCATAAAAGTTTGAGAGACACCTTATGGGATGAAGGGTTCTGGGGCGAAACAAGTAAGTAGTAGTACAGTTAATTTAATCCAGTGAATAATAAAATGGGCTTAGGATACATAGAAGTACACATCTAAGCATACATTTTCCAGATTTCTGAGAAGCATGAGACATATATATATATTATATGTTCATAATTTTTAGTCCAATGTTTCTCACTAATTTCTAAAAATGGTCTTGTGGATATTTAATACTACCTTCTAGGATGCTTGCATTGGCCTCAAAAATAGCTTCAGTACATTGTTAACTCCAGTTAGTGTTTTTCAGTTACTGTGTTTCTTTTTCAGTAACTTCTTCATAGATGTTGTGATCAAATTTATGGTACTATACATGCAGGAAAATGTCAAAATGTAGCATTTTAATAATGTATTTAATAAATTAACATGCACTATCTTCTCTCCAGTATTTATCTCTGTTCCCTGCTTATATGAGGTGCTTTAAGTATTATGTTTTTTAAATTTTTAATTGTGTTTGTAAACAGAGTGTTTCCTTTAGTTGAATTTACCATACACGAATATTGAGAGTCAAATTGACAGGATGGAAACTCACCTAGGTTTAAGCCTATGGTATTGTCTGTGATGGGTTATCTAGATAATGTTAAATCATGGATACATTTGAGAAGGATTAACTAAATTAGCTTAATTGAGATGGGAGAATTCACTTTCCATGTAGGCCACCATATGCCATGTACTAGCATCCTTTACTGAAGAAAACAAGAGCTGGCAGAGAGTGGGCACCCATTTCTCTAGTACATAACTGTTGCCAGCCTCCTGAAGTCTGTGTTTTCATGACTTCTTCCCTGTGGTAATCTAAACACCTAAAATACTGTGATCTAAACTATGCCCTTTCTGTGTTAACTTTCTTTCCTTATGGTATTTTAACAGAGCATCTAGGAGAGTAGCGTGTGTGTGTGTGTGTGTGTGTGTGTGTGTGTGTGTGTGTGTATGTGTGTGTGTGTTTGTGTGTGCTAGCTTGTACATGTTCATGTGTCCATGCACCAGGACAACATGCATGTGGAGCAGCAGAAAGAGCCAAGAAGACAAACATATTTTTACTGTAACAAGCACATGGGATTTATTTTAAGCAAGCTGATTCCATATCAAAGCATATTGGACATGGATCACTTTCATGACAGGAATAAGCTGAGCCCTTTAAACTGAATACAAGATAACTTTTTTTCCTGTAAGCCTTCTGCAGTATAAACTACCTTCAGGTTGTTCATTCATTTATGAAGGTTTAGGCTTGGTTCTGTGAACTGGGGGAAAAAATTGCAATTCATGATACCAAGAAATGAGCATAGACTTCTTGTCATGCAACATTGAATTTGTGAATCTAACCTGAATGTATAATGTGAGCTTCCTAAATTCTTTGGCAAGTTCCTCTTTTACAAAATCACTGAAGCTCAAGGCTCTATTAGATACACTTGTTGACACTTGGGTGCCTTAAAAATGTACCTGTTCACTGAAGAAAATGATAAAACAGACAGTGCATTTGTAGCTAACAGTGTTTGGAGCCTGCTGGTGACATTATGCAACTCTCATTAGGAACTTTCAAGACATTGACATGAAGAATATATTTGTAATTGCACAGCTTGTCAGTGGAGAGTGCATCTGCAGGACTTAAAATTTTAAATAGGTTCTGATCATTTACTGTAGCATGATGCTCCTCCATAAAATTGTTGGTTGTTAGTTGCTGTTATTTTCTTCTTTGCCAACTCAAAAATACTGGTTTGTTTCACATCATAGCATCAGACTGAAATAATATCAAAAAGAGGATGATAGTGATGTTATCTTACAGGCTTCTTCTCTTGAGTATGTTAGTAAATCATAACACTGTCGTTTGGGAAAGCATCAAGAAAAATATCTTGATTTTTCCAATTGGCCCTTGACTACTCTAAGATGCTTGCCTGGACACTACAGAGCTAGAGACAGCATCTTGGTTCACAGAAATCTAATTTAATACAGAAGTATATTACTATATTTAACAATATAGGGGCCTCAAAAGAAAAACTCTAAGAATCTACAGTCAAAATCATAAGACATTTTGGTGTGCATTTATTGATGATATGCATTTCCATTTTCACCACACAGGCTAGAGCACAGGATGGTAATGGCCTCTGAAGCAATGGTGTTGGGATAATCTTGTCAAGACTTTCATAAATCATTGGCTAGGAATTCTCAATCTTTGTGGAGTTACTCACCCAGAAATTCTTATTCTGTGGATCTTCTCAAGGCTGTAACCTGTGTGGTCAGAGATAAATTTTAATGAGTGTGTGTCAAAAAGAATGGAATTACATGAGAATGACCAACAGCCCACACTGATCTTATTGTAAAGCTAAATAAAGCTTAATCTACCATGTTTTTAATTCATCTAGAGCATTTGACAGGCAAAAATATTTTGTTTTGCTCAGCATTTTGGGGAAAATCTATATGAATTTTAGGCAGTGAGTGAATGTTGGAAAATTATTTATTTGTTTATGCAACTGATATAAATGCTTGCCATTTATATTTGTGCAAGCTGTGCCCACCTGCATCTCCATTTCTGTACCCAATTTTATTGCTCTCTTGTTGCGAGTACAATAATAAGAAAAAATAGTCATGTGGGAGGCCCAATTTTCTTCCATAAAGGAAATTAATGAGGTAGTTATTTAGGATTAAATGGATGAGTGTGTCTGTATAAAGCTCTAATGATGGCTTTAAAACTTACATTTTTAGTTGATATAAAAATCACTTTTTTCAATATCAGAACATTTAACTAAAGCCATCAATTTCATGTAGACATGAAATTGGAAGATTAGCTTCTAGAAAACAAAAGATCAGTATAGCTGCTTATCTGATATTACATGTAGATCTCAATAAGTACTGAAGGGAACTGAAGTCCCTATACCAGCTAAGCTCAAGTCACGTGAGAGCACACAAAAAGATCTGTGGTTTTTTTTTCTCTGCTGAGACTGTATTTTCATGTCCAAGGGAATTGTCATTGGAATGAATTAATATATCATAAATGCTCATGATTAAATTTGTTATTTTTCCAAAATTCTATCTCTGATAACACTGGAAAATTGAATAGTTTAAAACTAGCTTGTACAGTTTCAACCGCATATACTGATTCTTAACTAAGTATATAAGTTTGTAGAGATCACTTTTCATTAACCAATTAGCATCTCCATCCAGTAGAAGGAAACAACCACCGAGGACCTTTCACATTCTGAAATAGTTTGGAAAGTGACAGATGCTGAGCATTGGGGAATGCAAGATGATAAATAGGGCCCTTGTTAGGTTTTGAATTTAGGCTTGTAGTTCGGTAAGACAATGCTTGGCCAGCATGATCAAAGCTCTGAATTTGATTTTCAAATCTTTATTTAAAAAAAAGACGGAAAGATAATATTGAGATTAGAAAAGTCATGACGAGATGATAATTTTCAACCATCTTATTCATAAATATAATAATTTATTATTTATGTTATATAACAAATATATTAATTAATATTAAAAATAAAATAAATAAACACACACCTACAAACACCTGACATTTCACAAAGAGGCCAAAAAAAAAAGAAAGCATCTTCAACAAATGGTGGCGCTCTATTTTGATGTCTCCATGTAGAAAAATGCAAATAGATCCATACTCATCACCCTGCATAAAATTCAAACTCCAAATGTGTCAAAGACCTAACCAGAAAACCAGAAAGACTAAATCTATTGGAAGACAAAGTGTCTTGAGCTCATTGGCATGGAAGACAACTTCCTGAACAGAAAACTAACAGCTCAAGTTCTATGATCAACAATTAATAAATGGAACCTCATGAAACTGAAAAAAAATTCTGTAAGGCAAAGGAAACAATCAACAGAGCAAACCAGCAGCCTACAAACTGGGAAAAGATCTTCTCCCACCCTACATCTGACAAAGGGCTAAGTGTCCGGATATATATCAAGATACTGAACACCAGCAAACCAAATAACCCAATGGGGAAAAAAAGTCAACACAACTAAAGAGAGAATTCTCAACAGAGGAATCTTGAATTCTCAAGAAGCACTTAAAGAAATGCTCAATGTCCTTAGTCACTAGAGAAATGCAAATGAAAGGAACTCTGAAATTCCATCTTACACTCACCAGGATGGCTAAGATCAAAAATTCAAGTGACAGCACATGCTGGAGTGCATGTGGAGAAAGGAAAATACTCCTCCATTGCTGCTGGGAGTGCAAACTTGTGCAACCACTTTTTGAAATCAATCTAGTGCTTTGTCATAAAATTGGAAATAGCTTTACCTGAAGACCAAAGTATACCACTCCTGGGTATATACACAAACCTGTCATATTTAACAATAACAATATTTTGAAAAAATTGTCTACTGTCTGGTCTTTTTTTACCTATAAATTGTCATTGCAAAATTAGCTGGTGATATATGTACCGTACTGTCAGAAACTATCCTAGTTTATCATTAGTTCAAGATTTCATCATCTTTCATTCTGCCAAACATTACCACAATGATATTTTTAAAACCTGTTTTAATTCATGCAGAAGGATAGATTTATGTGTAAAGGATCTATGATAGATTAATGTGATTAGTAATCAATTACAATAATATGCTGCTATTATTCAGGCTATGCTTTGTGACTAAAAAGAAATCTCTATATTTTAGTTAGAATCAGTAAGTATTGATTTTGATTTTGGATTATTTAAAAAGTTGATCCAATTTAATTCATCATCCAATACAACTCAGTTATATAGATAAATCCCTTTCTGTGTGTGGCAGATGGAATAAAGATTAAGAAAGAGAGGTCAAATAAAAAATATATAAATTTCAGAAAAAATGAAACACAATCCAAACTTCAGTAAAAAAATTTATTCCACACTGATAATTATTAAAATAAATTCAATGCCAGTCACCTAAAATAGTAAATTATAATATTAAGAAAAAATGCATAATGTAAAATTATTATTCCTTAATTAGTACAACCTGGTTATTGTCTCAGGCTGATGTACAGTCTGAAAATCATTAGAATATATTTAATCTTCTTATGTGTAAAGAAAGAATCTAAGGGATCACTAACCTAATGTTTTAGAGAACCAAAAGAGAAAATTAATTTGCTATATCTTTTATTTGCTACATTAATCATATTTCAATGTCTGTCCACCAAAGACTTTCATTTTAAAAGAAATATTCAAGGATGGTTATGCTATTTCACAAAATTTTAATACTGGTTTGGGTGTCTACTTAGCCTTATGAAACAGACAATATTGGAAACCACTGTTTTCATGAAATGTAGGTAGATCCATTTGCCTCTTCTTATAATTAAAGTTGGCTACTTTCT
The DNA here is from genome assembly GCF_903995435.1 of Acomys russatus. Taxonomy (NCBI): domain Eukaryota; kingdom Metazoa; phylum Chordata; class Mammalia; order Rodentia; family Muridae; genus Acomys; species Acomys russatus. The sequence continues at coordinate 34,315,780 of NC_067154.1, read as the reverse complement.
TTAATCTTACTGATAGAAATCTTTCAAAATTCTATTATTTGAGATTTGGTACGTATGGTTTAGCGAATAAAGTTTTTGCAGTGCATGAGTAGGGATCTGAGTTCAAATCTTCAAGACTTATTTAATGCTAGACACAGTATATAATTACACATATATATGCATAAATAATTCCAATCTTTCTCTTCTTCTTCTTCTTCTTCTTCTTCTTCATCTTCTTCTTCTTCTTCTTCCTTCTTCTTCTTCTTCTTCTTCTTCTTCTTCTTCTTCTTCTTCTTCTTCTTCTTCTTCTTCTTTTCTTTCTTCTTCTTCTTCCTTTTGTTTTTTTTTTTCAAGGCAGGGTTTTTCTGGGTTAGCCTTGGCTGTGCTGGACTCCCTTTGTAGACCAGGTTGGCCTAAACTCACATAGATGTTCCTGCCTCTGCCTCCCAAGTGTTGAGATTAAAGGGTTATGCCTCCACTTCCAAGCTATAATCCCAGTGTTTCCTAATAACAGCAGAGACAGGTAAAACTCTAGACATTTATAGGTAGCTATCCTGGTATATATATATATATATATATATATAATGGCTTGCAACAAGAAGAGAGACCCTATCTCAAACAAGTTTGAAGGAAGGCCCATAAGTTAAGCTTTCCCTCTATATCCACACACATGCCATTCATACTCTATACAACAAATAACCACAGCAAATTGTTTTCATCCACAACACTAAATTTACAATGAATATCTCTTGAAAATAATAAAAGGGTTTTTACATATTGAATAGTAATAGAGATTTTTAAAATTAGGTTTATACTCTAGGATCTATATACACATCCCAATAAAATACTCCTATAAAATTAAGTTTGCCAAATTATTCACAATATGTCTGGGATGAAGATATAAATTATACACATACAAATGTGGACATTACTTAGGTTGTGATGTACAAGTGAAAATATTTTATTTGTATGATTATATTAACTGCTATACATTCCCTATTTCAAAATTATTTATACTTTGTCTTGAAATATTTATACTTGAATATACTGGTTTCATTTAGACAACATGTAGAGAAAAAAATTTCAAAACACATACAGGAAGGGAATGAAAATGAAGCTGATATTTCACATATACTCACTTAGTCACCTAGTAACTTTAATAATTAAGCAATGAATATGTTTGAATGTGAACACTGCATCATTAAAGCATCATTGTGCTTACAAGGGAAGTTTGCTATTACTTTTTCTCTAGCATTCTTTTACAGTGTTTGGAGTGATTTTAATCCAGTGCATTGCATAGGAGAAATGTGAAAATTTGTAGGGGGTGTCACTGTAACAAATTCCCCAAGGTCTTACTTTTAGCTGGTAAACAAAGCACAGTCTCAAACAAGATAAATATTTTACTGTCATAATATTAAGAAAAAGAAAACAAAGTACACACAAGGGAACAAAACAAACAAAAGAAAACAAAACAAACAAACAAAAAAACAAAAAAAAAAAAACAAAACGACCTTGACACTGTCTTGTTTTCAGTGCTGATCTGTGGAGGTCAATGAACCAGATTTGCCTCCACAGTAACTGCTGCTGATGGAATTTTGAAGCATTCAAACTTCTTGGGAAACAATTAAAATCAATCATCAAGTTAACTTTGATGTGTGATGTCCTTGATAGTGACAGTGTATGTCCCCTAAGGAGATAGGATGTTTCCTTCCTGAACATTTCAAACAGAGAGTGAACACCAAAGATTCAAATTTCCTTGGGAAAAATGTAACAGGATTCAGAACTTCCAAATCAAACCTATTAGTGTATAAATGAATAAAAGAAGCCTCAGAACTTCCTACTTAGAGGTCAATGAAGCCAAATGTTTTTATATTGAGAATACTGTTGACCAGAAGACATGACATGAAATCTTTTTACTATGATCCATCTTTTTACTATGATCCATCTATCCAGCCCCTGCAAAAGACCATAATTTTTTGTGTAAAAAATAATTTGCCTTGTGTAGAATCATCAGATCATATTTGAAGTTCCTTTTAGTGGTAGAAAATCAGAAATCCTCATTATTGAACTATAGCTATCAGATAACTATTAGCGTTATCTATAAAAATAATTTACTTCCTGATTTTAAAAATAAACTAACTAAACTTTAAAATACCATCACACTATGCACAACAGGAATGCCAGCTGTTTTTATATTCATTTAATTTTATTTTATTTATAACAATTTGAGGTGTAAGAGATGATTTCTTGTTACCTGCTATGGGATCGTTCCCCAACCTCAATAATGCTACTGTCCCAACATCCAGGAACTCTGGTACCTTTCATATAAATATCATCACCTTATCTTGGTCTCAGCCAGTTATCTTTTTTCCCCCTCCATAGTCCACTGGGACAGAATTTACTTATTTTTTTAAACATTTTTTATTTTTCACATATATATTTGTATTACTACACATATATACAATAAACAAGAAGAACAATGACACAATCAGGAATTATATAAAAGTAATATTCTTAGTGCTTTGGCTATTTGTATTTGACAGCCTTGAAAAAACATCTTTCTTATCTTGGTGCCTCTAAAAATCTGAATGTAGATCAATCTCCATCACATCTTGTTATTATCAACATCTCTCTAGACCAAAGAACATCTTAACCCCTAAATAACTAAGCTTCATTGTAAAACTAAGCTACCTGGTCTTCAACTCCATCAGAGACTTGAAAAAAAAAAATAAATTTAGTCACCTGAGTATGCCAGGAGTGCGGGTTAGTAGCTTTCGAAATGAGAAGTTGACAGAGACAGTTTTCTAACTGAATAGTCACCCAACTGGGCAAAATGTTGTCATGTATACCACAACAGAATTCTACCTAAAAAAAGGCAAGCTTGAATGCAGGCAGTCAATAGCCAAACTCTGACACACAGGGTAAGCACGTCCTCAGTAGTTCCTGCCTCAGAAATATGCCCGTCAGATATACTGGCCAGATGTTTGACGTTGATGCTCCAATGTTATTGAGAGTTTGGGGTGACTATTCAACCAGTGATCTTTCTTTACCCATTGGCTATGTGGCCTATTCTTGCTAATTTTACTTGCTTCAAAGAATTTGACCCATTGGCACACTTTGGACTCGAATTAGGGTCATTTTGAAGTACTTCCATTTGCACTGTGAAGTTAGAAGATGAAAAGTTTAACAATTACTACTTTTTTGGATAAGATTTCATTTTTAATCATAGCTGTGAAAAAAAAAGGCTGTACTATTTTTCTTCTACTTTTGTTCTTGGTATAAAGACTTCTTTTCAGAAGAAATTATCACTGGCTTAGCCTGCACCCTTTGTGCAAGAATCTATGCCAAGTCCCACGTTTCCTTTTTTCTTTTAATAATTCTACTTGTAGGTTTCCCTCCTCACAGTGAGTTTGCCCTTGGAATAGATGGCAATGCTCTAAGTGAGAGTTTAATTATAGCCATGTAAAGACAACTTAAAAACTCCTGTCTAATTTACTGCTGTTCTAAAGCAGATTCTGGGTGAGAATTTTAAAACTACTAATATGTAAGATACTTACAAAAAGATATTTCTTTTCAAGGAGAAATGACAAAATGAAGCTGAATTTTCATAGTGATCACCACTTAAGCAAATAGGCCTTAAATTTTGTACATTTTCATTGTGATTTTTTTATTCAATTACTTAGTTAATTAACATGGTGTTGATCTGTTCTAAGATAGTCACATCACAGCCATTTAATTATGGTTTCTCTTTATAATATATTGTGTGTTTTTCTTTTACTTTTTTCATATTAAATGTTTAGGTCATAAAAGATAGTATTAAAGAATTTTAGTCCTAAAACTCAATATTACAAAAATATAATATGTTAAATACACTTTTGAGTTATTTAAACCAATTTTTAGAAATTAAAAAGATTTATTATAGGTTTTGTGCCTTATTTGAATATTTGTGAGATATTCAAATAAGAATCCCACAAAATAAAAATGTAGATGTCACTCAACTTATCTCACAAGTTATTCTTTTACATTTTTTCTTCATAGTGGTTTCAAATAATTTATAAATTATACCTGGTAAGAGAAATTCGAAGATCTGAGTTAGCCAAAATGTGGTGTTTAGAAGAAAAAATATTCACCCTTTTTTAATTAAAATACAATTTCAAACTCTCTCTCGTCAAATAGGTAATATCTCCCCCTCCTCCTCCTCCTCCTCATCTTCCTCTTTCTTCTCCTCCTCCCTCCTCCACCTTACCCTCCCCCTCTTCTCGCATGAATGTAGGATGAAAGAGTAAATAGTTTTACCAACTTTGTTAAAACTGCTAGAACATAGTGTTTCATTTTAGCTTTGAATGATATTAAAATTTCTGTGTTATATAAAGAGGTATTATTTCATATATATTAAATGATTTTTTTAGTTTTTGAGGTTATAATATAGCTGTGTCATTTCCTCCTTCCCCTTTGTCTTACGAAGTCCTCCCTATATCTCCTTCCTGGCTCTTGTCAAATCCATGACTTCTTCTGTTATCTTGCTCTGTGTACATATCTGTTTACGTTTTCAAATATGTAAGTACAACCTACTCAGTTTGGATAATTATATGCGTGTTTTCAGAGCTCATCGTGTATTGTTGGATAACGGATTGGTGTGCTCTTTCCCGAGGACAGAATATTTTTCCTGCTCTCAGCATTCCCTACTAACATATATCTCTATGTAGGGTTGAGGCCTCCTGAACTTTCATCCATCTATGTTTCTGCTTATAAACAAGCAAGATGTATTATCCATTTTCCCTCTAGAAATATATTACCTTCCGGGCTTATTATAATTCTGGTGTACAGTGGAGGTTTGTAGTAGCTCTGTCTTGTCACTTCCACATTCCTACAGAGCGTTTACAAGTGTTTTTATATAGTTTACTGAAATCCATGAATCAAGAGACTTTTATGTTACATTTAGATAATAAAATCATAGCATAGAATTTAATTTTGCCACAAAATTATAGGTATAAAGCTATCATTTTATCTAAATTTACTTAGCATTCCAGAATTGCAATTCTACTTATCATGTATCCATTAATTTATGAAACAAAATCTATTCCTTTGTAAGTTATAAAATCTAAGTGAATAGTACTAAACAGTTGCAGATCAAACTGTGAGGTTTTTGCTGAGAGACTACATAGATATTTTCTTATATGTTATCTATTAACCCCTGATTTCATTTGCATGTTTGATGACTCATTTCACTGGCTTTTGATATTTAAATTATTTTGGGATTATTATTATTATTAATATTATTATTAATATTATTATTATTATTATTATTATTATTATTATTACTATTTACCTGTTCATTAGGACTTTGTTGAAACAGGGTCTTCCTAGGTGTCCCTGGACAGTCTTTCCCTTACTGTGTAGATCTGGCTGCCCTTAAACCTCAGTTATCTCCACAATTCTGCCTCCTAGGTACAAATTCAGAGGCAGGTGCCATGATTTCTAGTGAACTTGTAGTTCTGTGTGTTTATCTGTTTTAAGTCACTGACTATGTTCCCAACTAGTTATTCAGAACAGTTTCCTATCCAATAGTGAAAAATGTCCTTTCTACTTTTAAAGACATTCATGATGGAAAGCTGGTTTTCTGAGTGAGATTTATTCACATTAAGAGGTGGTGGTTTACACTTCTTATTAGTTATATTCTATTTCTTCAAAAGCACATGCTAGCTGGGATTATTGCTCTGCCCAACAAGCATACTGTAACTTCGCTGGCTTCTCTTATGCTTGGTCTATGGTGCCATCCAACTCTTCTACCAAACTTTGTTGCACTCATTTATCATAATGTGCACAATACACAGAAGTTTTCCTAAGCAATCATTTCATTTCAGATTACCTAATTTTTCCACACTGCTCAGCAGAAGCACCCCAGTATAGTGCAGAAAAGTAGGGAATTATCAATAATCATTAGTATTTGTTAGAGCACATAACACTTCAAGTATTTAGTCTCTAACTTGCATCAATAACCCTTTTGTTATACTAATGAGCACTCTTATCCTCTGGGGTCACACTGCTGTTGGAAGCCACCATATTTTCTGCTGTAAAATCCTCATAAGTTGCACTCAGCTGTCTGCTCTTTATCACATCCTCTTGTGATGTCTAACACACATGGTGGGACAGATGGCCAGAGAGAGGTGTATTATCGATGCTCAGGCAGCACTTTCTCCGTTTTTCTATTAGCATATGACTCTTCTGCCCTTATTTTCTTCATCTGCTAGTGTTAAGTGAGGTAGTCACATCTGCTGTACAGATTGTTGAGACAGCCCATGCTAAACAATAAGGTAGGGACTGCCTATTCAGTGAAAAATTATAAATCTCTGTTTCTGCATGGTTTCCCTTAAGAGACAAAGGGTGTATATTGACAGCTTAAAGATGATTTTCCTGGTGAACTCACTTTGTCTTCCTAATTCAGGAGCAAGTAATAGGTTCACACAACTGAAGAACTTACATTGTTTTCTCTATTTTCTATATTTTAAAAATTATAACCTTCCTTTCCCTTAATAATAGATGGGGAAATACTTTCAGTCTTAATTTTCATCAGTATAAGCTTTCTTTATACCCTATGAGCATATAAAGTAGGAGAAAGTCCCCCTCAGTCACAGTCATAGGGAAGGGGAGTAAGGAGAAAATGGGAGGGAGAGAGGGATGGGAGGATACAAGGGATGGGATAACCATTGAGATGTAATATGAATAAATTAATTTAAAAATTCAAAAAAAAAAGAAAAAAATAAACTTTCTTTTAAAAAAATATTTATTTATTCATTTTACAACCCTATATTAGTCTCTCCCTTTTCTCTTACTGGTCCCACCCTCCTTCTTCCCCCTAATTCCCTCCCCTCCCCATCAGAAAAGGGGATTCCCCACTCACCAACCCACTCCAGAACATCAAGTTGCAGCAGGACTGAGCGCATCCTCTTCCATGATGGCCTAGTGAGGCAGCCCTGCCAGGGAGAAGTGATCCAAAAGCAGGCAAGAGAGTCCATATCAGAAACAGCCCCCTGCTTTCCTTACTAGTGGATGCACAGGGAGACCAAGCTGCCCATAGGGAACCTCTGTGTAGGGAGCCTAGGTCTAGTCTAAGCATGGTCCTTGATTGGTGCTTTAGTCTTCACAAGCCCCTTTGGGCCCTGGTTAGGTGGCTCTGTTTGTCTTCCTGTGGAACTCCTGTCCTCATCCATGTTTTTCTGTCCTTCCTCCCACTCTTCCTCAAGGCTCTTCAAGCTCTGCCTAATGTTTGGCTGTGAGTCTCAACCTGCTGCTTGGTGGAACCTCTTAGAGGACAGCTATGTTAAGCTCCAGTCTGCAAGCATAGCAGAATGTCATTAATAGTGTCGGAGTGGGCATTCTCTTTATCTTTCTCTCTTTTTATCTTTATCCCTGCACATCTTATAGGCAAGGTAAATTTTGAGTCAAAGTTTTTGTGCGTGGCTTGGTGTTCCCCTCTCTACATTAGAGAATGACCTCTTCTGTCGCCATGACCCATGCTACTAGGAGTCTCAGCTAAAGTCACCCTTATATCCTCCCAGGAACCTTCCCTGTTGTAGGTCTCTAACTTGTCTCAGAGATACCCTCACCCATAGTTTCTCTTCTCTCTGTAAGCCTTCTGTCCTCCCATTGCCAATTAGGGAGGCCGAAGGGAAGATGCTAAAATCTCCATCAGAAGGGGAAATAGAATAGACAGTGAAAGTTGTTGAAGAGAGTGAATAGTATAAACTTTCAACTGACTAACATATAGAGAGTTATAGCAACTACCAAGATCTACAGTTGTAATTTTAGTACCCTGAGATATTGCCTCTATAATAACCTGTGATCGATATATAAAAACTAATATAGTTATAGATCAGTACTTCTTGACCTCAAGAAGTTTCTGTCATGAACTCTGGTGCTCCATATTGACCACCTCCCCTTGGTGGGGAAGGCTGATGGCACTTAAAGAATAAGCAGGCTACCAACATGAGACTTATGACCATATAGTGGGGGAGGTGGTCCTCCTCGGTCATAGACCTAGGGGAGGGAAATGGGGTGAAAGCAGGAGGGAGAAAGGAATGGGAGGATGCAAAGGATGGGATAACAATTGAGTTATAATCTGAATAAATTAATAAAATTAAAATTTTTTTAAATTAAAAGAAGTTTCTGATCTGTTAACAAAACTGTAAAGTCATCGGGCAATCTTTAGTGCAGTTTCTCAAGTCAGAGCCATATGTTGTCTCCAGATTTCTTATTTACCTCTAAAAAACTGAATTCAACAGTGTAATGGCATTTTTTGATGGAATCAATGTGAACATTTATAGTTAAAAAGACACGGATACATAAAAATTCATCCATGTCCTATCTCAAAAGTGCTACTCGACACAGAGCATGTCTCTGGATACACGCAAGCACTTACCCTTCTTCAGTTACGAAGCTAACAGCTGTAAAATGAACTCAGGATGGATTACTTCTCACAAAACCCAGGGCTTAGGCGAGATGATATAAAATATTATTATATCTTTGAAATGTTGAATGAAAGCAATTCCGGTAGAGTTCTTGTGATTAGATCTATTTTCATTTGAGCACAGAGTTTGCACTTCTCTTCATCCTCAGGGCTTTTTGGCAAAGTTATTTCTGTAATCAGTCCTTTAAAGAAAAGGAATAGAAAATGTAACCTAGAGCTTCTGTGTGAATGAATTATCATTTCTCTCCAAAATTTAAATAGCTTTGAAACATGTTTTCCAAATAGAATTTCATCAGATCTACTAATGGACAAAGACTTTTTCATTAAGATTCAGTATGTGACAAAATTTGAGTTATAGAATATTGATTTTTGAACAACTGCATCTATGACAGTAACCAGCATAAAAACACAGAGAGTAGGAACACTGAGAGGATGAAAAAGAATGCCAGCCAGACAAAAAAAAAAAAAAAAAAAAAAAAAAAAGTTAATGTGAAATAAGGATGAACTCACAGGTACAAGAAAATTGGTAACAAGCATCTTATCCATTCACTCCAAATTGCATAGTCATAACTGAAGAGCAGAAACAGATGGAATTTTATCTCTGTGCTTCTCAAATATTTCTTAGCACATGCTGCTGCATGTGATTGTTCCCATAAATACTCAATTGCTCTCTTCTATTGTTGAAAAAGAAATTTTTTCTTGCTAATCCCTTACGAATCCTTTCATGTGGTTGACTCCAGGAGACTCTGCGATGCATCCGTGGAGAAGCAACTGCCAAACTTCTCTGGTGAATTATGTCTGTGGTTTGCATGTCCATGTGATTTTAGCCTAGCTGATCATTTTATTTATGTTGAAGTATTTTCTAGAGTAATACTATTTTGATTATTCTCTCTCTCTCTTTTTTTTTTTTAATATTTAAATATCAGTTCCTAATGTGCTCACTGGGCCATTAGAAAGAATGGGAACTTGTGGAAAAGATATGTGCAGGAGGCTCTGGAACCTCTTGGGTGAGACTTGGGGTTGATTACACAGCCTAGCTCTTCCTGATCATGTGACACCAGAAAACAAATGCTGCATAATACATTTATTACACAATGACACATAGTGAGAAGCTCTGGTTTAAATGTGATATTAGAGAATGTCACACTTCCATCCATGTGCAAATGAAACAGAAAATTCAATTATGATGGCACCTTCTAAACAATATGAATAGAACAAAGCACAGGATGCTTTCTGTTACTTTTATATTACATCTAGGTCATCTGAGTTAATCTGGTATAACACAGTGTTGTGTTTGTCAACACAGCCATTTTCTTTTATTTTGCTACTTATAATTAAGTATAACAGAATGCTTCAGAATGGATACTATTGTGCTGAACAGATGGTTGATTATTTAAATGCTCCATAAAGTAGGAGTATAAAAAGCATTTTAATTTAAAACAAGTAAATATATAGTCATTTGTCAATCATTTTTGTATAATGCTAGGGCCATTGTTTCTTCTTCACCAATATTACAGTTATATAATTTTCATTCTTCTTTTATGATATTTCTGTTCAGTTATCACATATTCTATTCACACATAATTTAAGAAAACTTTTGGTTTGACTTTATTTGAGTAATTTGCTTTTATTTTGCCTTCCCAGAGAAACTAAGGTGACTCTCATGGAAACAAATATCTTTCAATTTAGCATACCAATGTTAGTAATGTGTACATTGAATAACTAAAATGTTAAATTAATTAAGTTGAAAAATTACAAAGACAAACATTTACAATTGTAAGTTTGAGTTTGAGGAAAAGAATAGGACAGGGACAATAGACAGCACCCTTGGAAAGTGTGAAGGAAGTAGAGAGTAGTTTCCTTGGCTTTTTCTTTTTTTTTTTTTTTTTAATTTATTCATATTACATCTCAATTGTTAGCCCTTCCCCTGTTTCCTCCCATTCTTCCCTCCCTCCCACTTGCCCCCTTTTCCCCTCCCTTATGTCTGTGATTGAGGGAGACCTCCTCCCCCTATATATGCTCTTAGAATATCAAGTCTCTTCTTGGTAACTTGCTATCCTTCCTCTGAGTGCCGCCAGGCCTCCCCATCTAGGGGACGTGTTCAGGAAAGGGGCACCAGAGCCGACGAACATGATATTCTCCGCTGTTGAGTGGAGAGTGAGATCTGACTCTCCTTGGCTTTTTCATTCAGACGATGGATGTCCTCCATCTAGAACTTAGGTGATGAGAGAAACTTGCATTTTACCTGATGAAATGGTTAAAGGAAAAGTGATTCTTCTATGCTATCATATGGTTATATGTAAAGGTTTTCTAATTCCACCTTTCTATATTCCTTCAATGTTTGGTGGTATTCAATTTTCAAATATAGACTTTTGTGTATTTTTATTTCACTGACTATAAGGGTTAGAAAACATGAATTGTCTAAATTTATGAGAAGTCAGTTATGAGGATGAACTGTGTTTATTTGTGTTTACTTTTGTTTGTCAGTTGAACATCTGTTAGTCATTAACTGCACAGTATTCACAGAGGAGAACTAAACCATGATTTTACGTCTAAGTATCTCTTGCAGCACTATGACCCAAATAGAAATTCAGCTCTGTCTCTGAAAGGATTAACTAGTTGAAGGAGATAAACTCTTGGCTCTAATATAATGACTTTGAATTCTAAAGTACGCTTATTGAGCCATAAGCAATATTATATCCTATTGTCAGAAATAATTTTCAATATTTTGTTTGTACTTCCTTAATTCTGACAGCAATTCCATGTGTGTCTTCTAGCATGGCTCTACTAATTATACAAGTTAGTCAGAGAGTATTGCAAGAATAAACTTTAAAACCTTATTAATAACAAGATTAAAGAAATGCATCGTGGTTACTTACCTTGATGTTTCTTGTTTTTTTGTTTTTTGTTTTTGTTTGTTTGTTTGATTTTTGGGTTTTTTTTTGTGGTTTTTTGAGACAAGGTTTCTCTGTGTAGCTTTGGCTGTCCTACCTCACTTTGTAGACCAGACTGGACTCGAACTCACAATGATCCACCTGCCTCGGCTTCCCAAGTGCTGGGATTAAAGGATTGTGCCACCACACCCGGCTCTTGGTGTTTCTTATAATAAGCATATGAAAGTGCAGGTTGGTACTTCTTGCAATATTGATGGTATTAATATCTTTCTTTCTGTTATAGTAACAACAATGCCATATCTTGTCTTAAAGACCACTAAACTTGTTGAATACAGTAATATCACTTTCACAGAAAGGAAGTTGCTGAAGTTTGATTATGGGATGTCTTCCATAGGCTTTTCTGTTTGAACAGGTGGTTCCTAGCTGGTGCTGTGGTTATGGAAGGTTAGGGAACTGTTAGTAACTAGAGATTTACAGATGTAAGTGGCCTTGGGCTTCTTCCTTTTCACTCATTGCTTGCTGACTAGAGATGGAATGTGCAGGACCAATCTCTTGCTTGTTAGAGCACGCATTCCCTGCTGTAATGGCGTGTATCCCACCTAACTGTAAGCCAGAATAACCCCTTCCCTAAATTTCTGCTTCACATATATATGTTTGAGTAAAGTGACTAATATCATGAGTACTGAATTGGTCAGGGTTAGTTAGTGGACAAACATGATTTTTCTCATTAAATTAATAGGATGAGTTATTTTCAAGAAATTTGATTACATATTTAAGAACTCCTATCCATAAGTATGCATAAGACTATAAAATAGTAAAAACACATAAGTATTTTAAATCCATTTAGACAGTGCTAACAACATTGAATTAAGAAATTAAATATATCACAGGCAATGAAAGACCCATTACCTTTTTCCAAAACGCAAATGTTTTTTAATAGTTAATCATAACTGGATATGGAACATTATTTTGAATCTTTGATAGGTGTAGTAAGTCAACTGGCTGTACAGTATTGACCACTTGAGCTTCTTTGGGTGCAATTCTTCATTTTTCTGAGTCTACATTTCCTTGGAGAACATATCAGCTACAAGGCTCTCTAGGCATTCTTTTACCTTGAAACTATTCTGGCCAGTCTGTCCTTATCAAAGACATATATCCTGAGGCTCAGCAGAAGAAGGTAATGTTGTATAGACATATGCCCTCCAGTTAGAGACAGTTTAGTTTTGGAAGATGAAATGTGGCCTGGGTGTATGATTGTGCTGATAACACACCTGGGTGCATTTTGAAAGGTGGAGGCTTGATCAAATAGTATTATGGAAAATGCGTGGATACAGGACTTAAAGTGAGCTGGCTAGAAAACCACTCTCCATTTACTACTTCTGTGATCTGGGACAAATTACTTATAGAGCCCTCATCCAAAAAATGAGAATAAAAGTCTATCTTCTCGGATTGTTGTGAAAATTGAATAAAATAACATGTGTAGAGTGCCAAGCTCAGGGACAGAAACTGCTGTTCCCTGTGTCCCCAGCTTCCTGCCAGCTATAATCTAAAATGAACAAGAATTCCCTAATCAAATTTCCAAAAGTAGTATTACTCCATCATTTTAGCTCCTCCTTGATGCTCATTTTCCCTCAATCTTTTTGTATCCTGTCAAGTTCACAGAAACACTTATTCTCTGAAAGTTTTTTTCTTGTATAGAACACACAAAGGAATCCTCTAAAAAATCAGCACTTGCTAAAAAATGTGGAGCAAAGAGAAAAACAAATACCCAAATGTTTAAAATGCATTTTATTCATCTAATATACAGAGCTGGTAAAGAAGTAGGAATTTTTTTTTTCTTATTTAACTAACTTTCTCCTTGGAATGGGACACAAGGGATCCTGTAATAGTTCTCTCTCTCTCTCTCTCTCTCTCTCTCTCTCTCTCTCTCTCTCTCTCTCTCTCTCTCTCTCTCTCTCTCTCTTTCTCTCTCTCTCTTTCTCTCTCTCTTTCTCTCTTTCTCTCTCTCTCTCTCTCTCTCTCTCTCTCTCTCTCTCTCTCTCTCTCTCTCTCTCTCTCTCTCTCTCTCTCTCTCTCTCTCTCTCTCTCTCTCTCTCTCTCTCTCTCTCTCCTATTGGTTATTTATTCACTGTACAGCCCCATCATGGCCCCTTTCTTCTCCTCTTTGTGGTCCCACCCTGCCGGATTCTTCTCCCTTTCCTGCCTATCCCATTCCTCAGAAAATGAGATTCCCCTTTCCCCATACCAACCCTCCCTAGCACATCAAGTCATATCAGTCCCTCAGGACTGAGAGGAGACAATGCAGCCAGCCAAGGGGATGTGATCCAAAATTAGGCAACGAAGTCAATGTCAGATACAGGCCCTGCTCCCCTCATTAGGGGAGCCACATGGATAATAAGTTTCTCATCAACTACATATATGTAGGGACCTACATATATCTAGGTCAAGCCCATCCGCTGCCCTTGGTTGGGGCTTCAGTATCCGTAGGGCCCACTGAGCCCAGGTGATTTGACTGCACCAGGAGCTCCTGCACCTAAGTCTCTTCTATCCTTTCCCCCCTCACTTTTCCACAAGACTCGCTACACTTCACCCAATGTTTGTCTGTGAGTCTTAGCATCTCTTTTGAGGCTCAGTGGAACACCTCAGAGGACAGTTATCTTAGACCTCCTGTCTGTAAGCATAGCAGAGCATTGTTAGTAGTGTCAGGGGTTGGCCCTCTCCCACAGGGTAGGTCTCAGGTTGGGCCAGGCATGGTTGGTAATTTCCTCAATCTCTGCTTTATCTTTATTCCTGTACATATTGCAGGCAGGGTAAATATTGGGTCAAAGTTTTTGTGGATGTATTGGTGTTTCCCTCCCTCTACGTGAAGTCATTTCTGGCTAGAAGTTAGCCTCTTCAGTCTTCATGACTCCCCACAACAGGAGTCTTTGCTAGAGTCACCTCCATATCATACCAGGAGCCTACCCTTTTGTATGTATCCTCATTGTATTGTTCAATGGTGCCATTATTTATACAGAAGTTACCAAGGACAACAGCAGATAGGTGATGGTACCTTCTAGCTTTGGTGAACACAGAGCATTAATACATGCAGTTGGATCTTTAACCATCACATGGGATAAAGAAATAACATTACAGACAAACTGTTTAAATTAATCTCAAAGAAAATTTATAAGATCTTATAAGTAAACAACATGAGAAGTCAAGAGGAGAAGTGGAACCTGTTGTATTGCACTCACACCCATGCAAAGGATACTTTATAAAAGCCTTTGTTGAGAAGGATAAAATAATTAATTTCACCATTTTATATACTACAAGCTATTCACGCATAAGCATGATTTTTTCATTTTTTATGTTAATATTACCTAAATATTAATAATATTTTTCTATAATTCACTTCTTGTATTTTAATATATTTGTGATAAAATAGATAGAATATAAAAGGCATTATCTTCTTTCTTTGAAGTATATAGTTTAACAAGGACCATTATACGGTCATTGTTAAGAAAACAAAGTCAAGAATGCTTTAATCTTTTAAAACTATATACTTATTGTGCAACAATTTTTCCTTTATCTCCCCCTAAATCTACTGGTGCCTTCACTCTCCTTTCCATGTCTAAATTTGACTGCTCTTGATACTTTATATAAGGAAATGTAAAGAACATCTGACTTTCTTCTAGCTGGCTTAATTGGCTTGACACAATGTCCTCAAAATTCAATCTGATTTCTTATAGTACTGTTACCTGTTGATATGGTAGGATTACTCATAAAAACAACTGGAAAGACAAAAGTTTATTCTGACTCACTTTTCATGGATAGAATTTTTCAGGATGGAGAAGACACAGTAAAAGGACATTGAAGCATCTAGTCATATCTCATTTGCAGTCAGGAAACAAAAAGCAATAAAATCTGCTTTTTGGCCAACACTCTCCAGATGCATAGGCCAAGATCACTTCCATAGAGTGACTTAATGCAGATTTGGTAGTGATAAACCTCCCACAGATATGCCCAGACACCTTAGTACTAGGCGGTACTTGATCTCATTAAGTTGACAGTTAAGAAAAACAATCACAATATTATATATTACATCATATCTTCTTTATTAGTATGATAGGTAAATTTTCCTAGATCATGGGTTCTTCACCCTTGTCTTTTGCACACAACGCTGTTCTGTATGTAAATACACAACTATGGGATTTACAATATTCTGTTTTACTTTTTTTGATATATATTCAAAGTGAGTGTGCTGATTTGAGTCAACGTTCTATATTTTGCTTACTTTTTAGTTTTGACGATTTGCCTTAGCACTTATAATGATCATCTATTTTATAGAACACCTTAGGTACCAGAGTAATTTAAAATAATGTTATAATTGTCTTGTGCCTTCTGGTTTGCTTTTACTATTATAAGATTAGTGAGGCATTTACAAATTTTATCTCTTCAGCATTTTCCAATGCTTACAATTTATAGAAAAAAAATGTTCTGTATCCATATTGTCAAAGCTACATCTTTTGAGGCATTTCTTGCTGATAGATACTTCATTCTTGCTGTGTGCCTTTGATTCTTGTCAACACTTTTATGTAACAACTAACATTTTCATTCTTTGTTCGGAGCCAGCCCGGGGTCATTCAAGGCTAAATGTCTACTGGCTATGAAAAAATACTGATGCCCCTTTCCAAAGCATAACTTTCTTCTTTCAGCCTCTGCATAACTTCCTTCTTTCAGCCACTGCATAGCTTCCTTTCAGTTTATGCAGATGTTGTTTGGCAGATTAGCTCGGGACTTCCTGAGAGATAGTTAGCTAAGATAAGATAGAAACTGTTCCCCTGACCTGATGGTATTATCTGGAGACGTTCTCGGGCTCCTCCTACTGCTTAGTTCCTGCCTCCACCCTATATAAGCTTTTGCTTTTGATTCAATAAACTCAATAAACGGACCTTGATAGGGACGCTACTTGGTCTCGCCTCTTTCTTTCCCGTCTCATCATTTCAGGTATAGTTCCCCTCGCGGCCCCGTAATTACTGGTCCTGCTGGACGGGACAATTCTTTGCTTAATAGCAGCTATATCCCTGACTGTTAAAATCTATATGTGATATGTGATATATATATATATTTAGATTGAGAATTAAGTTTGTTATAATTTTAACATCTTATTTCTTCTTGCTTTCACCACTTTATATTACTGGACTTAGTTTCTGCACAGGCTGAATTGGTCACATAGTTCCTTCATTTTATTCTTCACTTGCCCCATTCTTTGTTGTATTTTACTATGTGGAATGTGCTTTTTACAGCAATCTTTGTCTCTCAGACCCAATCCTTTGTGACCTCTTTACACTTCTGTTAAAATCCTAAGGCCATCTATGATCAAATAGTTTTACTCTGCTTCTCCGAAGAACCCTGAGAGTACTTTATAGATTTTTTTTCCTATGGTATTTAGCACTTTCTATCTTGCACAATAGTTATTTATGGGTCCTAAATGTTATACAAAAAATAGCTTCCAATTTGATACTTGAGGGCAGAATATGCCTGTGTTCTTGTCATTTTATCTTCTCTATTACATTGCAGAGTACCATCCATACACTCAGCAATCAATGAATTTTTTTGCAGGGAATAAATCAGCAAATAAGATAGCATGAACACTGTGGAAGGAAGGGTTTCTCATGATTTATTACAGGTCATGATATGTACATATCTGATAAATAGGATGGAATTAAGTGAAAAGTATTGCATGGAATTTTCATTTGAGAATGAACACTATACAACTTTTTTCTGAGCACCCAAAAGAGTCACACACATAAACCACAACATATGCTTGTATAAAAGGATCATTATCTTAAAAGATAAAAAAAAAAAAAATCATACTGTTCACATTTGCTTACAAGGTGTCTTAAGCTGACTGTCCATGTGTTAACTCTGTTTTATTTCTAGAACAAATAAAATTAAAGGGGAGATTTGTCAAGTCCTTTTGATGTCAGTAGTTTTAAAAGGATGCATTTCTTGGAACAAATTTTAACATATTAAACAAACACAGTCAAAGTTTGCTAAGAATTTTACAAAACATGTTTGTATATTTATCCCTCAACAAAAAGCAACACTTTAATTGACATAACAAAAAACTTCTTCAAAATACATAATTTTTTATATAGAGACAAAGAATAAGGAAAGCTAGACAAATATTTATCTAAATTATAACCTTTGAGTAAGAAGAAGCAGTATCTAAGCATTTGATAAAGATCTTAATAATGTGTTATAAACAAAAGATGACCTGAATGTAACTGTATGAACTATTATCTTTTTCCCTTTTGTTTGACTTCATTTCAGAGTGAATTTCTCTAAAATCAATAATTAAAAATGATATCGTATAATATGACTAAAGAAAGATTATCTCAAAGAGAGTTTAGAAATTTCTCACATTTGTGCTATATTCAAATTCAAATTATGTATATATAAATATATCTTTATACCCAGAAATAACATTTTAATATTTAACAAATGTTCTGAATTCTGTGCCATGATCACTACTATAATTTTGGTGGAGAGGAGGGTGTATGGGCTAAAAACAGGTTGACCCTTTTATGCTAGAAACAGTCAATGTTGCACCACTAAGTTATATCCATCACTCTTCTTAATATGGATAGCAAAAATTTATTTTATTATTTACCCATTAAAGAGGATCAACTTTGTAGTTGCATGTGTGATTTGAATTACTATATTGTAAGAAATAGTAACAGTTGTTGGAATTATAATATGTACTAGTCAAAAATAAGAAAGACTATTCAATGCTGTTATAATGTGGAAGACTGTCAAAAGAATTCTCCTAAAGTTACAGGGAGTGAGTTAAAGGAAAAGCTATAAGAATTCCTATGGCAGGTTGGTCTAAGTAAGATAGCTTGATGAAGAAGCAGTGTATGGTAAGCCACCTGTGTTGGCTAATTGTTGAGAGTAGAGTCTAGATACAGAGTCTCCCACAGAAACCAGGCCATGTTTTTCATGATTTTTATATTTTAAACAGATGTCTTCTTTGTCCTTCAGAAAAGTACAGCTTGTAGAATATAACTCATATCTCAAAGAGACAAAGGAAACATTTATCAAATGCAAATTTTCAGAACTAACTGCACTGAGAGTGAGACGGCCTAAGGCCTAGGTCAGGCATAAACCAGTTTAAGTCTTGGTCAATTTGGTGAAAGCATCACTTGGCTGATGAAAATTGAACTGTGACTCATGGATGCTAGGCATGTGCCTTATCACTGAATGTCACTTCCATCCTTCCAAGTCACTGAGTTATCTGCTACTGGTATCTTAGTAAAACTTCCTAACTTGATCTTTTCAAGGTACTTTTGTACCTTGCGCTTCTGATGGAGTAATCCCAATGCAGCACGTGACTGAACTAACTAAAGAGTATGCCTTCATTGCTTTCTGCAGAATGTTCGTTTCTAAGATTTGGATGAATAATGTCATCTCTAATAGGTTCAAAGACTTTAGACCATACTGTCAATGTTCCAAAACTAGTCTTTTGACCACAGATACTCATTGCTGGACTCCAACCAGCCCAGCTTTACCATACTCCCATACTTTGAGCTTCTCTGTTAAGCCCAAGTGACACATTGGTACATCTAAGGCCAGTTACCTTTACTCGTTTAGGCTTATGACTACAAAGCAAATGTATTTGTCTGCATAATTTTAATTATTTACATAATGAGGACCATGATAAATGATAACTTCAGAATGTAAGTGTTACTGCACTTTTACCTTAACCACAGAGACATTAATAGGTATACAAGAATACATTGGACTTCCGAAAAATGAAAGTACAACTGGAATTTTCTTAAGGCAAATTTGGTTAAAATAACTGATCTGACTCCAATTTTGTGTTGCAAAGTAATTACAGAAAACAAAATTATGTCAGTATGAAGCGCTATGTCAAAGTGATACAGATAAACCTTTAAATATTTTTGATTTATACTAAATAAAGTGAATTAGCAAGAACAGTGTACAAATTTAACCACACAGCCTTCTCCAATAATCATCCAAGTATCTATATAGTTGCAGGAAAGGGCACAGATGTTCACCCTTAAAAAACCTGTAATTAAGACACATTTATGCTTTGCAGATGCAAGCATTTAGACAGACTCCCAAGTGCACTTGTAAACACACCCAAGCTGCAGAAAAATCTTTGAACTTTCTCAGGTTTGTTTTAGAAAAAAAAGTACACTTTCCAATCTTGCAAATGTGTGGGTATTTAATTTATATGTTATTCTTGCCAGCCAAATCTAATCTAGAGGTTGTGTTGATTTTGACTTTACAATATGCCATTGCCTTTCAGAACTATTTCTAAAACTTATCAGAAAGATTTTCACCAATTTAACAAAAAGGTAGACATTTCACTGACCTTGTAGTTCACAAATTTTTATTTTGTACAGTTACCCTTTTGTAAAGGTTTACTGACATGGTGCTTCACAGTAATCTATAACTCCAGATCTGGTGGATCTATCTCTTTTGCCCTCTGTGGAACTGCACACACATGTTGAATAGACAGGCATGCATGCATCAGAAAAACATACATATGCATAAAATGTATGAATATACCTATTATATATGACTATGCACAAAATATAAATATATATGATCTATAAACTTTAAAGAAGCTCAAGAAATACTGGACATTTCTTTCATATTTTTAATACTTTTATATATATTTCACATTTGTTTTGTGAATTAAAATACTTGTTAGAAACTTTTACTATATGCATATTTAAATAATTTAAAATTTTAGTAATGACAAACTTGGATTTTGGAAGTTTTTCTGATAATCTTCAATCTTGACACCTGCATTAGTTTTCAGTGATGTGATAAAAATGCATGAGAAAGTAGTGCAAAGGATAAAGACCTCTTTTGTCTCTGGATTCAGTCCACGATCAGCTTGTTTTATTGTTTCAGACCTCAGAACATCATAGCGGGGATTACAGCATAGGACAAAGATAGTGGCTCATCTTCAGGTAGCAAATAAACAGAGAGTGAGAGAAAAGGACCAGATACAAAATAACCGCCCCCCACCCCCAGCACTCTCCCAAGGCTGACTTCAACTCTTAAGTTTCCATCATTTCCCAGAATTCTGTAGAATGATGAACCTAACATTGGGTTAATGAAGTCAAACTTGTCATGATCCATTCACTTCCCAAGGTCTTATGTCTGAATATTACTATACTGAGATCATGTTTTTAGCACATAAAATATAGAGATATTCCAGATACAAATATAACAATACATGTGTTTGTGTGGCTTATAGGTCTTGATCTTATTGATGCCCCATAATTGTAAAAATTAATAATTTAGTAGATAACAGTCATTAGAACCTTATAACTTATCCATAACATATTAGCCACAGATGATTCAAAGACAAAAGGGAAAATGACAAAAATAAAAATTGTGGGTGATACTTTAGATAAAATATATTATCAATTAATTCTATATGTTTTCCTCCTATTAAGTAAAGATCACTTTTTTCTTTATTTTTGCCTAACAAGTCTGTTTACTTTAAACTACTTACTAGGGTACCAAAAGGACAAAACAAATATGTGCAACTGATTGTCCATTCATACAATATTCACACTTTTTAAAAATGACATATACTGAACAGGTCTGTTTCTGTCACTAGTCTTCCAATTCTCTGCAACTGAAAGTCATATTTTTCACAGCTACTCAGCTTTTCCCAGTGTGAGGTAGTTGGTGACAATGTGCCAGTTAAAACATCATCTGTACATGTTGACAAGTGTCTAAGGGAGAGTACCAACTGTTTCAAATACAGCAAGATGACTCAGAAATAACTGTCAGACAACCATGTTCTCCAGAGGTGGCACATCAGTTGGACTACAAGATCCATTAAGTGACATTTCTCTAAAGAAGAACCTGGTCATTCTGTAGTCTTCCTGCTATAGGAATTTCACTTTTGCTTTATGATAAACTAGAATACAACATCTGGAAAAGTCCTGTAAAATGAGCTTCATCTCAGCCCTGCTCTGTGCATCCTAAATGAAATTAATTCAGTTTACTTGTTTCTCTTCCCTATAATGGTAGCGGGAAGGGAGATGCCTACAGAAGGCAATCCTAGTGAAAACTGGTCCTTTTGATGCACTACCAGCACTGGAATACAGAGCCACAGGAATAAGATAATAGAAGGGATTTGGAGAAACACTTTCTGAGTCTCTCTGGTGTTGACAGCATTAGAACAAGAGTCTGCATTTGATCAAATCTTGCAGTCTCACTGACTGTAGTAAAAATGTGTTCATTCTTGTTTTCAGGATAATCTTTAGATCTACTCTGCAGAAAAAAATGCAAGAAAATCATTCTGCACCTTACTTTTTGAAGGAAGAAAAAAGTAGTATTTCTTTGCCTTCAAGGTTTCCTTTTATATAGAACATTTTTTTTCCTTTTGTAATCTGAAATGAGGTTTGATTCTCTAACTCATTCCACTTTCTATGCACAGTGATAATATATTCATTTTTCAATAATTTGGCACAATAGATAGAAACAAGATATCCCTAAAATTTTCCACAGATATCCTAGCTGTGTTAATTCTGCAAGAATATTAAAAAAAAAAAAATTACTAACTCTTTGTCTTGAGAGTAAGTATCTGCTACAGACTCTAAGGCATTCATTTACTTTTCTGTACATATTAAAAAAATGTACACCTTCACTAATTGCAGTTATTTCTAAAGCAGAGATGATGAACAAGTTCCTGAGACTTCAGATTTCTCATGAGGTTAGTCAGAGTTTCAGAGTTACGGCTGCTTACCTCCCTCTGGCCCCTGGATAAATGTATTTGGGTATTTGTTGGCATTCAATTCAAGGAAAAATTTTCAAACTCTTTCCATTGTATGAATGTGTTTATGTAAAATAAGCACAAAAGTTATATAAAGAGTGAGAAAGCAAACTTTGTTTCTTTAGAAACTGCAAAAGTAGTAGGCCCAACATCATTATGCGAAGTCCCAATGTGTGTTCATGGAGATGTGTACACTGACATGGAAGAATGAATGCATTATGCATGAAAGGAATATGTTCACATGTACAAATATAGTCATTCATATTTAAGTACATTTTCTCATATGAAATTCAATACAAGTTGATCTCTGCCATCTGGGTTTTACATAATTTGGCTCTAGAATTTTCTGTAAAGATTGTCTTGAATCTATAAAATAAGCAAAAAAGATGTGAAATATTTTTTATAAAAACCCTTCTTTTATATTATCAGCATGTATACTTTATGACAAATCCTCCAAGTTTTTCTTTTATAATAGTTAACTTTTAGTTTATACATTTGCTTCTTATATTTTATAGTTCTACCTCTTTTCATTTCCCCTGAAACTAAAACATACATTTCTCAAAAGATTTTAGGAAAATCACTAAGGGGAGTTTTCTATTGGACAATCTTGATCTTTAAGATCTCCTCTATCTTTCTTGTTAAAGGACTGACTTAACAGATACAAATATACTAGATATTTTATTTTATTTTGAGATTGTGTCTTATTATGTACCTGGCTTTTTTGAACTCACTTTGTAAACTAGGCTGTGCTTGAGCTGGGAAATCTCAAAATCTGCCTGCATCTGCCTCAAGAGTGCTAGAATTAAAAGTGATATATATTGCATGTTTAATTCACCTAACATTGAAAGTGATGTTTTTAAGTCAAGCAAAATGAAAAATAAAAACTGAAAAGAATTTTCTTATACAAAAGGAACCATGAAAAATAAATGTACTTCTCGAGCAGCATTCTTATGAGAACTAAGGCAGATGAAATATAAGCCTGGTAAAGTGTTATCCATAGCTGTCCACCAAGGTAAAGACTATAGAGATTAGAAGTACTAACCAGGCCCAACCCTGCTCAGCTTCCAAGATCAGACCAGATTGGGCATGCTCAGGGAGTTAATGCCATAAAGATATTTTGATAACTGCTCCTTGGCAGGGCAGCCTTGCAGGCATTCAGAGGAAGGAGATGCAGGCTACCCTGATGAGACCAGGTTAAGAGTGGCCAGCCTGTGGGAGGAGAGCCCTCCCACCCCCATCAGAGGCCTGGGGGAGGAGAATGGGCTGGATAGGGGAGCAAGGGTGGGAACTGGAAGATAGGGATAACAATAGGATGTACTGTGAATAAATGATAATAAATAAGATATTAATTAAAAGAGAAAAATTAGAACATAATTCAGGCATCTTTTTATTACTAATAGGTCAACTTTTAAGATTCTCTCTCTTTGTCTTTCTCTCTGTCACACACAAACACACACACACACACACACACACACACAGAGAGAGAGAGAGAGAGAGAGAGAGAGAGAGAGAGAGAGAGAGAGAGAGAGAGAGAGAGAGAGAGAGAGAGAGAGAGAGATCTCTTTCAGGTAAAAGAAAGTAACAACATAAGTGTTCAATGCTTTGAATACTACCTAATTAAATCACCTTCACCATACTACTAGATCCATATGAACAGACTTCATATTGTTCTAAACAGATTTGCACTGGATTCATTAATCAGAAATAATAATTATTTACACATTTTTAATCCCTAAAACACACATGCACAAATAATTGCAGACATACATTTAAACTCTTTAATTTGATTCCATTTGGAATGATGCTTATCTTACTGCCAAAAGACAAAAATTTCCCAGTGAAGGATTAAAGGGTTATAATTATGAGATTAGTTCACCACTCTTTCTTTCTGATGAGTATAGTCATTGTGAATTTGTAGATCTGGTCCCCTTAATAGATGCCAATGGTGCTTTTGTATATAGTGAATGCCCCATTGACTTAACAGAAACACACTAGGGCCATGTTATTATGCAGATTACCTCATCAGCTATCCTACACTGGGGTGTATGAGAGCACTTGAGGAAATCCAGTGGTTGTCCCACTTCATTTACTCTCAGTGACCCATTCTTCTCAATGGTTTTCCAACCAAAATTAGCTCAGCTGGGAAAAGCACGGATTTAGAGCTGATTGGGTACTCACACAAATACCTATCTACTGTGAGGTAATTGCTGGTGATTTAGTTCCTGTTTCGTGCTCCTCCAACTCAGAAATCTGATGTATTAGAAAGCTATTGATGAAGTTAAAAGGAGCCTTCATTCAACATTTATTTCCATTCACCTTGAGTTCTACTCTGCTTTAATGCAATCAATCATTGAGACTCAGGCATGAATTATGTCAATTCTAAGTGATTTTCAGATAACTCAGTATTACCTTCAGTTTTTTAATGTGCAATTGATTCAAGCCACAGCCATTACTTAAAGGTAGAAAATTTTGAATACCAGAAAAAGGAAAGCAACTTCAAAATATTGTCAAGACTGTATGTAATTGCTCAAACTATTTGATGTCTTCTTTAATTAACATTCATAAACACACAAGTTAGAAAACCTTTGAGTTTTAAATTTAATTTAAAAGGCAAGCTGTTTTACCAGAGGATAGGCATCTTCTACTCCTAAACATCCTCTGAGAATCACACTTAAGTTTTAATAAACACCCTTCCCATTCAGCTGCTGGTGGAAGTTTCATTTTAGATAGGGTGACCTTGGCTTAGGATAGGAGACTTTGTTATTAAACTTACAGCTTGCTATCAAGGTGAACATCAACACTTGCAAAAACAATCCCTATCCATATATTCCTCATTTGAGCAGCACCTCTTTTCAGTGATCACACTAATATCAAGGGCATGAAACAAGGACATATGCAAAACAGATCTGCCATTTCTTGTGCAAAGGAGTTTCTGTGGTGGGTAGTGGGTTGTGCGCTCTCCTCTCCAACACTTCACACCAGCTGCCAACCTCTCCCACATAGACCAAATGTCTTTCCTTAAAACAAAAGCACCTTTCCTTAGAGCTAGCCACATGGAGACTAAACTTGTTTATCTCACCACACATAAGGGAGATATATAAATAGCTGCCATCATTTGAACTCATGCTCATCTATTTTAAATACATACATACATGTAATGGCACGCTAATCTTGATAAGCTCAGAAGACATCTGAATAATTGGAAAACCTGGTCACTGAAACAATGCCCGAGTAAACAAACTAAATGGATCAGCTTAGAGATCATTGTAAAGGTGTTATTTGTGTTTAATTTAATTCCTAGTATACTGCTCTGACACCTTCAACTCATGACACAGAAGACATAGTTTGGCTTTGTTCTCCTGTAGTAGATTTGCCACTGTTACTAGACAGGCCCAGTGTTTCTGTGAGAATGTAATTCATCTTCATTGTTTCCGTGCTGACAGGATGGAACCTGCTTACAAATTTTACAGCTAGCAATACTTTTTATTGTTGTTCTGAAAGGGCTCCTGGGGGCTTTCTATTTTATTTTTAGGAACATTCTGAATTTTTTCCCCTTTATGCTATACTTTTCACTATCATGAGTGATGACCCTGGAATTCTAGGGAGGAAAAAAAAAATAACCAACGCCCACCAAAATTGGTGACTGTCATAAGTGTTAATGCAATCTTCCAGTTCTTTGATTTATTGCAGGTGCTACATTTTAACTATGTTATAGTTAATGAAGAATATCAACAGCCCTGGTGGAATACTGATACTCCTTCAAACTAAAAGACCGTCAGTGTGTCTCAAATGTCTTTCAGAAAGAAAAAAGGCAAAATATAAAAGCATATTTTCTGAACTTTTAGATATTGAATTATTATCTTAAGCAAATAAAATCGAGCCAATGATTTTACAATGAAACTATAAAATTATATCATAGCTTTAATGAGAACCCCATCTTTCTTTCAGGAATTTATTTTACCCCTTGAAAAATTCCTTAGGCTTGATTAAATTTGAAAGCCTGGAAAAGAGAAGTAAGTACAAAGGGCAATACAGAGGTGAATGTGGGTTTCATTAACATTTTAAGAACTTCTATTTATAAATCACCTTGTGAAAGGTCACTTATCTTTACATAATAGATAACAGAGACAATCCAACAAACACACCCTAAAATAGGAGGGGCAAGAGACATATCAAAGAGAGAGAAAGAAGCACAGGGTTGCATATAGAGGACAGATTCCGACAATGTTAAAAACATAGCTGCCAGAAAACTGTATTGCAGGTGTATGTAACAGCAAATTCAGTCTAAACCAGTGTTTGAAAACATGTTACACACGCTGAAAGCACTTTTCCATATATGTTTATCACTGTTCTTAGAATTAGTTTTAATAATTGTATAGTACCAAAAAGAGTTTCTCTTTTAAAATAGCTTTCACATTTGAAAAGGACCCCTCCTGAAACAAAAGCTGGTAATAGTTGGCTTCTGTTCCTCAATCCTGAGGTGTTTAGTTGTTGTTGGCATATCTCTGTAACAATAGCTACATAATAGCAAGTAACCTAGGGCTAACATTTTAAATAGTTTATTTCTAGAGAAAGGACCATAAAAATAAAGAAAATAATTGCATTCTCTCCAAGGTACTATACTGAAACTAAAGTGATCATGCTTTCAACATTTACTAAAACTGATATTTTCTTGTAATTAGTTTTGTTTAAATTAAAATTATGAATAATTTACTGTTTATTAGATTAGAGAAATGATAAAGTTATGTCAAGGCATTATTCTATGATCATAAACCTAAACTGAATCCTGGTACGCTATTTAATTGCATTGCTTTCATTGTATCAAATTTTAATTTTAATTAGAATTATAATTCTTATTGTATTGCTCAGAGTATATTACTGATTAACACTTTTATGCTAGACACAGAGGCACCATGATTATTTCATTTACTACTGCAATACAATTTTAAAACTTCTGAGCTTTCTTTGGTAATAAACTTATTGAAGAATATTCAGAGATATTTTATAAAACATGAGATATTGAATATGTATGAAATGCAAGTGCTAATACCCAAACAGAATATGTGTCCCACCATGAGGTTGATTAAAGCTAAGTTTTCTGTTTTCAGTTGTGTAAGATTGTTATGAGCATATACAGATATATCTTAATCAAAGCATATAATAAAGAGTGTTCATGAGATAACAGATATTCTTCATGGGAGACACTTAGAATTAGCTGTGGAACAAGAATTAATCCTATGAGGTTGTATCTATGTGCAATTTGGTAGAGATGGAATTTAACACATAGTCAGATGTCAATGCAACAATGTGTAATTCTGCTTTGTAGTAAGGATTGCTACAAGAGATATGAGATCCTGATGCTATCATTGGCTTCAATTTTTTTTTTTTTTTTTTAAGGAACTATATTATTTCACTCATATGCTCTGGTAGACAATGAACTTCCTTTCTGCTGTGCCCAGGGTAGAGGGGAATTTTTTTCCTGGTTTGCTGTCATTTTTTCTGTGTTACCCTGTTGAAAATTTCTGGCTCAAAAGATTTTTAAAAACTTTTTATGGAATCTTTGTGAGTTTCACATCATGTACCCCAATCTCACTCATGCCTCAGGCCCTCTGTATCCGTTCTCTACCCTTGCAACCTCTACCCCAATAAAGTAAAATAAGAGAATAATAAATAAAAAAAAAAAATCTTGTCATGGAAGCTCTAGTGTGTCATACTGTGCCACATAGTATACCTTTTGTCCACACATCTTTACTTGCCAGTGTTCATTGAATGAGTCATTGCTATATTTCCAGGCCTCTGGTTTCCTAAGGTGACTCCTCCTGGATATATCGTTGTTGCCCTTTTTCATGGAGATCCTACAGTTGTGGATCTGCAGAACTGTCCCTTTCATGTACTCCAGGAGATCATAGATGGGATAGAAATTGGGGTAGGGCCACTCTACATATGGCCCTGGAAGGTAGCTAAATTGATCAGCTCACCTGCTCTCCTGCAGCTGCACCACCAGGGGGAGCTTTCGTCACTACTCAGACTAGCTCACCCAATGCTGCAGTTGGCAGGGTCAGCTCTCCTACTCTCCTGTGCAAGCTGCCTCATCCATGCTTTCACCACCAGAGCCACCACCATTCTAGCATTCCAGCCTATGGGGTACTAACCCGAGGACCATCAGGGATTACTCAGTAGGTGTTTTTCGGCTTCCATGAGTACAAATGATACATAATAACAAAAATATTATCACAGGAGGAGTGCAAGAACAATTTTGTAGACTACATAGTGCTTGACAAACAAAAAAGCTTTATGTCATATACTAGAGGCTTAGCATATATTTTTTCTAGTGAGAAATTGTACTCACTAGAAAAATAATGACCACAGTGAGTTTTGTCTTTAGGAAACAGTTCTTCGTTTCCTGAGACTGAACTTGGTCCACTTGTTCTGCTCCCATTTGTCTGAATTTGTTCTGTCCCTGTCTCATCTTTAAAATGATTTGTAGATGGTAGGGGTATGTGTGTGTGTGTGTGTGTGTGTGTGTGTGTGTGTGTGTGTGTGTTTATATTTCTTCGAAGGGAAACAGACTGCAAGTATTAAGTTGGTAGAATAAACAAATCAAGGCACTATAGTATAGAAAAAGCGGTCTGAGCCTAGGTAATGGTTTAGAATATAGATGAGGATGCCATGTCTTGGAAATCCAATTCAGGATTCAGAAAAGGAAGTATATTGTAGAAACTAATGACTATGTCAAAGGCCTATAGAAGTGGACTCTTAAAAGCATGGTTTTTAAGCTAACCTTTAAAGTACAAGGATTTTGTGCAGGTGCTTCAGGGACTCAGGAAGGCTTAATTGGTATTTGAGTTGTAAATGTTTCATATAGTTTTAAGGCTTTAACTTTAAATGTTCTCAAGCATCAACATTTCAAATCACCAATAAACTTTAAAGCTCTAAAAGCCTTAACTTTTGTTCTGGTTTTATAGAAAAAATTTTAATGCAAAGAAAATATTTATTGTATTAAGTCAACTTTATATATGGTATGTGTTGATTTATACCTTTTTGGCATTTACTAAACACTTTTGGCTACTTAAAATGTTGGCAAATGTCTAACTGCAGAGTGGTTGGCTTTACACACTGAAAGGGTTTTTTTTTTCTACTCATAGACAACATGGATTGGGAGTCTACGTATCCATTGACATTTTTTTCTCACAGGAATAGATTAAGAGGTGCATAGACAATTCTCATTATTTTCAGTAGTAACATTCCATAAACTCACAAAGAACACTAACTTAGCTAATGCTTAATCGTTGTTCTCTCAGGAAATACAAGGTTAGGATCCCTTGAACCTTTACTCACCATATTTTTTATCAAACAGTCACTATATAATCTTGTTTTATGGTGAAATGCACCTTACGTAATATATATTTTTGATTCATTAGCATTGAACTCAGAGGCCAACGGTGTTATAACTCAAGTCTGAACAAAGTTGCTCTAACACCATGGCCTTTTCTTCTCTAATACCCACCACAGCATTCTTGTGACAACATTCCACAGTAGTACAGCCCAAGCCTCAGCACCTATTTTAGACAAGTCCCAAAAGAATGCACAGGTATGCAAAGAAATTAATAAATAAATAAAAATAAATTGTTTAAAATAAATCTGATAACGTGGCTTTTAGAATACAAAACAATCATTTCTGAAATGCACAATGTTGATAACTTCAACTATAAAAACCATATAATGTTTTGTGAACAACCTTGTCCATCAGTATTTACAAAGTGACTGCTAGTATATTATTATTATTATTATTATTATTATTATTATTATTATTATTATTATTATTATTATATGAGTGAAAATTTTTTCTACCATAGTGAATTTGCAATGGTAGAATCTATGTGTAAGGGCATTCAACTACAATTGTTTATCAATCAACCACAGGTATTAAACACTAAGCAGTGTCTGCTTGGCTTAAATGGTTACTCAAGTGAGGAAATAAAAAAAGCTCATATCTGGCCACAACAGGTAGACTGAATGTAAAATATGCCTTTACCTTGTAACACAGTCCTGTCACTGTGGCATCTCCTGTGGAGAGATCATGAGGGAATTGTGGGCCTTGATGGAAAGAGGAATGCTCAGTCCTCACAACACTGAGCTACCTTGACAGCCTTACTTTAAGTTTTTGAGACACAGTCTCCCAATAAACCTAGAGCTAATCAGTGAAGCCTCCCTCTCCCAGATCAACTCCTTGCACTTAGCTATTTTTATTTTGGTCGTGGAATTTGATTTCAGATCCTAAGGTTTGTCAGTCCAATAAGGCTTTTATGTGCTAAGCAATCTCCTCAGCACAAAACCTTTACTTTATATTTTATTTTGCCTTTAAAAAATGATTAAAAGATTATCTCAGCTTCCTTAAGCATAACAAAAAGACTTCAGGGGTACAAAAACAAATTCTTCAGAAAAATCAGAGAGACACTGATACTTAAACTTATTCTTTCAGGGATTTGGTGTAGAAGGATTAGTTAGACACAAAAATAAAGACAATAGAAGCCTCTGAGACCAGTGAGGCACATGTTTATGAATGAAGTAAGTGAGAGTAATGAAAAGAAGAATGAGATTTGGTGTCCTTAAAATACCACCCAAAACTACTGAAAGCATTTTTGTTTGTTTGTTGCTAGATTAACAAGGAGTGCTAACAAGAGGATTTTCTGTCTTACCAGAATGTTTAGCCACCCAGAGAATGAATTGTGGCAGGTGGAATTCTTCCAAGCATACAATATTTACAATTCTCTATTTACTAGTTTCTGGACACAGTCAGATAAAAGCATAGAGGCAAATACTTCTATCTTCCACATAAAGGAAAACACACATCAGAGATTAAAATTTCAGACTCAAAATGTTCCTACCCCCACAATACACAAACAGAAACGTTTTATTCTGTTTGTACAAAAATTAAAATATGTCTCAGGATTAAATAATTATAAAATTTTACATTTAATTTACATTATCAAATAAAATATTGAACAATTTACCAGGTACACACGTAAAAGATAATATAATTTAAAACAGAAAAGTTGAAGAAGATAGGTAACTATGTATATACACAATCTATTTTATGAAAATAAATGCTATATTTTAGGAAATAACCCAAGATTATGTTAAAATCAGACCTGAATAAAAAAATGGCAGAGAACACTGCATCAATAGCACCGTGTGTTGTTTTATTTTCAACACTCATCCGTACACTGTGGGAAGTTGTCAGAGTTGGTGTATGCGCTGTCTGCCTCCCCTCAGCAATAAGCCTCTCTTAAATTCTGCTTTTTAAGTATGCTCTTGAAGTTCAGGCATTAATATTTTTATTTTCAACTGTTCCTGCCTTCAAGGTTTTATAACACTATCGATTTCTGTGCCAGCAAGTCATTATGTTTTTTAAGGACCTCTCTCTTTCTACCAATACGTGAGTGCCATTGCTGGAAAAATTTATTTTAAGGAAAATATGCTTAGATCTCTCTTTCTCCCTCCCCCCCCCTCTCTCACACACACACACACTCACACACACAAAATCAAAATAAAAGGACACGCAATCAAAATAAATGAAGGGATTGCATTGAATCTTGGATCAATAATATCTGACCTTATCCAGCATTTAATTGATTGGCTTTTCAAATCTGTGAAATGGAGTATTACACCCCTGGTTACAGAGGCTGTTTTACAGCCTGTATGTACATTTATATTGATCATGGCTGCATTAGGTCATTGTTATCATTTAACAGATAGGTCAGAATGGAAGAATTATTCACTTATTTTTCCTCAGAGCTGTGATCCATCTGTAGGTTGCCAGATGCTTGTGACAATGAATGTCTTATTTTAGAACTGCAAGCTCTATTGAGCTCTTTTCGCAACTGTTTGTGCCATATATTATTGAAGGCCAGTGACTGAATTATTTGTTTTCCAAGCTAAATATTTATTTCTCCTTAGAACTAATATGTGGAGCTTTAACTATCAGTGTGGCTATAGTTAGAAAGATTGCCTCTCAAGGAAGAATTAATATTAAATCAGGTTAGGAGGAACAGGCAAAAACTAAGAAAAGACAACAGGAGATCACATACTCTCAGCCTCTGCCAGTGAAGAGAAAGATATGTCTCTGTGCACACAGGAAGATAGTGGCTGCCTGTAAGTCACAAAAACAGTGTCAGGATGAAGCTTCACCTTGTTCTTGGAAGCCCCAGCTTGCAGTAATATCTGAGGTAAGCTTAAGCAACCCCAGCTTTATCCATGTGTTAGGGCTAGAAGACTCAGAGAATACATTATTTGGAATTTATAAAAAGTTAAAAAGCATTCCAAACAGTTATCAAGATAACTTTCACATAGGCAAAGATGAGCTGTTAATCTTGTTTTAAAGTTAAGAAATTCTCGGGGGAGTGGGCGTGGGGGGGCGTGGTGGTACACGCCTTTAATCCCAGTACTTGGGAGGCAGAGGCAGTGAGATCACTGTGAGTTCAAGGCCAGCCTGGTCTACAAAGTGAGTCCAGGACAGCCAAGGCTAACACAGAGAAAGCCTGTTTCAAAAACCCAAAAAAAAAAAAAAGGAAATTCTCTGGAGATTGTTAGAATGTATAGAGCTAAGTATAATTTAAAAGAAAAGATATAAATGCAATATAAGAAAGATATGTATCAGTTAAATGTAACTTGTATTTTGATTGTGAAAGCTGCTAATGAGTGGAGCATTCATATTGAGAAGGTGTAGTTTTCAGTAGCTAGTTTTGCCTTTATAACCTGATTCATATTCATTAATCTCTTTAAAATTTAATTTTTCATGTGAAATGTCTAGGAAATAATACCTAATATTTTTATGTGAGAATTTAACAAAGCCATGTCAACTAATCGAGCCCAGTGCTAGAACTTAATTGTCGCCCCAGCGTGCTTGAAAAATATGAAATTCAGTAATCATTTCCATTATTTCACAAATATTCACCAAATTAAAGAAAACACAATATTCTTCTTTAAAGATAAATTAAATGCCTCTGTTTTTTCCTTTCCCTGATTATGTGCACTAAATGGATCACGAATAAGTAATTTATGATAAATACAAAAGTAGCTTCATGACTGGAGACTTTTGGCATTGCTTGCAGGCGGAGAATCCTCCCACGAAAGCACATCTAAGTTCCTGTGCAGTATTAGCTTCCATCGCAAGCCCATTATCTTCTAAGTCTCTTTAAATGAACTTACTCAAGGTACTCAAAGCCTGCTGGGCATATATATCAACTCTGACTTATGTTGTCAAAGAGAATAATTCTGACACCTAAATGAAGAGGTTGTAGAGAGGACGTGGTGGAAGTGTAGACGAGAGACATTAGCATAGGGTCAGTGCTGATCAAGTTCCTGACAATGCTCAGTGCTGACAGTGCTGCTGCTAATTTCCATCATTATTAATATGAGAATGGTTGCCCTGTGGGTTACACAGTCTACCATCTTGGATATATCCAGCTGTCTCATTATCTTTGAAACAATGCACAAGAGGCAAGGTTAGCAATGCTGCTCAGCAACAACAACATCTTTTCCTTTGATAATTTTCTGAATATCCTGAAGAGTGTAAACATTGGAGAAACATTCTTAAAGATGCCATGATTAAAGTGCAGCGAGAGGAGGGCTAGACAGAGAAGAATGGCATAATCTGAAAAGTACTTGAAGGCTCATTTTGACACAGCGGGAAATGTGGATTAGAAAGCATGACTCGGGTAGTCTATTTCGGAGGTTCTTCCTTTAATTCTGACAGGAAACAATAGTGAAAAACATGAAAAGAATCAGGACATATATTTTTAATTAGTATTTTTTTCTGATTATACTCTTCAAGTGATGAAGTGCAATCAAATCAGTAGTCAAGACCTGAGATTGTCTTGCCCAAACCCCTCCAACCACTTAAGATACGCAGCTTCCATGAGTTTCTCCCTCCTAGCTTGTGGCTAGACTCTCTGTTTCTCTCCCTGACTTCTTTGGTTTATCTAAGAGATGAATCTCAGACCACTCACTAAGTAGAAGAAGAAAAAGAAGGTTGCAGCAGGTATTGGAGAATTCCATCAGTGACACTATCCCTGATGGCTGATATTCTCATCAGCTATGTTGATGATACTGGCACGTTGTTCCAACAGCACCTGGAAAGTTAAGAGGCCTGCCAGGACTTCAGGGACTCCTGCTGTGCAGAGAGCTTTCCAAATGCTAAACAATGTGCCAAAGCTATGGTATATTTTCTAAATCTCCTAAAGCATAATTCCATGGTCAGATGCTAAGTAGGAGGTACATTCCTCTCACTCCCATGAATTAGCCATAGACACTTGGGCTTAGCATAGCAAATATGTAGTGCCAGAAGTCTGTCATCAACAAGATTATGAAACCTGAAACAAAGAACAAAGTGAAGAATTAGGCATATACTGAAGTCATCCTTTCCCTATCAATCAAAGGCACACCTCCCTGAACTCGGTTATATAATTGTCACAGCTCTGAGGAGAAAGGGTTCTCCAATGGACATGGTATCAAGTCTGGAGGGGGAGTATCTCCCTATGGAAATGTTACAGCTCGGAGGAGAAAGGCAAACTGGCAATCAGGAGCCAAGAAATATCATAAAGTTACAATGCAGAACAAACCTCACATGAGATTTATTGGTAGAAATACAAGAGGGTGGCTGCCTCTACTTGGGCAAGAAGCAGCAATGAATTGAGCAGAAATTCTACAAAACCCAGCAGAAGCAGGCTTTATAAAGAATTTTTTTGTGGTTGGGAGCACAGAAGTTTCCAGAGAGGCATGAGATTGGTGGAATTATTGTGACCTATTCTTGGGACAATCTCAGGGATTGCTGGGCTTCTTTTTCTTACTCTTGGTCACAGGCCTGGGGTCAAGTCAGCGGCAGTGTGCTATTTCCTTGGCCCTTTTACCCTTACTAAAATTGGTGACATTTCATGCTCAAGGACTGGTGGGGGTTTGTGCTAAGAGATTGGTGGGTTTTGGTAGGTTTTCATACATGGAAGCGTGCCTGGACCTTTACCCTACAGATGATATAACAGATGTCCATTTTGAGATCTTCATAAAAGCCAGCATCCTTCCAGCAGCACAAACTGCCTGCTGGCTTCTATAGGTTATCTTTTTTTTTGCTGTTTGCCTTCATATGACCTTACTCATATATAGGCATGCAGCTCCTACCTTGTTAGACCCTTTGTTTTTCAGAATTGTGCCATTTGAGCATTCTGAGCAAAGTGTACGATGGTAATCCCAGGAGCCAATATTGTAGACAGTTCTTATGTGCAGATGTATTTGTCATCTAATTTTGAGATCTTTGTCTTTATCTAAGTGATGTATATACAGATTAAACTCCAACCTGAACTTCATTCTGAAGAAGAGAAAGTAGGACAGTATGTCAGAAAGTGTGAGTACCATAGGAGGAGGAACACAACTGCAATAAAATGAAATAGAATTGTTTACATGGTGGACAACATGGCCTTGAGGAAATAATTTCCACGCAAGGCAGAGTGCTGATTCACAGATAAAAAAGATGATGTGGAAATAGGACCTATTAGGCATTTGGTTAGGGAGGTTTAGTATCAAAAAGCAAAGGAATATTCCATTGTGTTAGCATTATGGAGATGAAATACTAGCGTGAGACCAAATTTACTTTTGCTGCTAAAGTTTATTATTTCTTATTTTTGTTTCTTTGTTTTTTTTTTTTTTTTTTGTGTTTTTGTTATTGGTGGTGGTGTTTGTCACGAGATAGCTACTGAATATTTCTAAACTGGAACAAGTCTATGGGAAAAGTCAGAATTTACTGTAGTATGTAGCATTTGGGGATAAGTGGAGATTCCTTGCTGATAAAGAAAAAGCAGCATTATGGTAAGCAAGAAAAACTTTGGGGTGTGACAAAATCAAAGCAAAAGAAAACCTAGTAACAATTAGGAAAAGAACAGTAGATATTGCCTTTTTCTGAAGAAATAAGAAAAAGAAAGATAAAGAAACAAAATAAAACAAACAAACAAACAAAAATGCCTACAATATTTTACATTCTCAGTTAAATGTCAAGTGCCATTTGCCAACAATAAAGTGGTTAGATATGGATGGAAGCCCAAGGAAAGCTACCATGTTGAAGTGTCCCTTGAGTCAATAAGTGGTGATTAAAGGAATTGTTAAACTACAGCCTGGGTCAGGTTCAGGTTGAACAGCACAGATTACTAGGAGAAACTGTCAGCAATGTTTTCTGAGTTGCTGGAGGAGAGCTGGCAGTTCAGGATAGAGGAAAAGAAAGGACATAGGGAGAGCATTTTGCACAGTGGTAAACTAGCAAGGTGGAAAGAGCTGAAAGCCTATGATCAGCTGTGTGTCTTGCAAAAAGCTGGCCAGAGGGTAAGTGCTAAATAGGAGGCAAATA
Source organism: Acomys russatus (assembly GCF_903995435.1). Classification (NCBI taxonomy): domain Eukaryota; kingdom Metazoa; phylum Chordata; class Mammalia; order Rodentia; family Muridae; genus Acomys; species Acomys russatus. The sequence goes on along the minus strand of NC_067154.1, from coordinate 34,279,232 downwards.
GAGCCATAGAAGGGTTAATAACAAGGCAATAGGAAGTGCCTGGGATACTGCTACACATATCAATTGTTTTGAAGAATATATTCAGTGAACACAGGTAGAAAGGAATGATGAATTTGGTTTCCAGGTGATTTCAGAAGCCAGTTTTATGGGAGTGGTCCAATTCTGAGAGATTGATTCCCTTTGTTCTCATTCTGACACTTGTTTTGATTTCTAATTTGTAGTCTGTTCAATAGCTGAAGGCCTGAACCATTCTTCCATCTTAAGTGCGCTAAATGATAAGGGAATTGTGCTGCTAACAATATTTTTTTTCACCTAAACAGAGCAACTCAATGAAAGGATTAAAATTCAAGAGGTAAATGCAGCACACTCTTGCATTCTGTTTGTGTATTGCATATGTTCAAAAGCACGAACACATTAACATGCACTTGGTAGGCAATTGAAAGTGAGGTTTAATATATTTTTCTTCAGAGACATTCTAAAATTTTCTGTGCCAGGTAAATTTTATACCAGTGTATAAAAATTATATAGCTGACTGTAACTTATAATTGTAATACATGGTGCATGTTTAGTTATAAAAATGTATACGTTTGTCGCAAAGCCCCTCAGGGTTTGTGAGAATTATAACATGCTTGTAATTCTAAATTTGATACAACAGAATGAGTTTATTTTGGTGAGATTAGCATGTTTGTTTTCATGTGGTTAGCCTTTTAACAAAGGCTTTTGGACTGCATTCCTTTTTTTTTTTTTTTCTTAAAAATTAATAAAAGCATCACTGCTTTTGTAATTTGTGCCTTTCTACAAGTAGGAGAACAACTGGAGTCCATGGGGATTTATTTTACAGAGGTGTGAAATGCCAACCGGATTCCCTGACACCACCAGTTAGGGAAAGAACTGTGACTAGAATCAAAGACAAGAGACCCCAACATGGGCTTTCTAAAAACATAAACTTTGCTGTCTATCTTATAAAAGAAGGGATTTCTAGAGTGACACTTCTATTTCCTGCATTTCCATAAGTGCTATCCTGAATGTCCCCACTGTGCCAATACTATGGGCCACTGAAATGCCATTGCTTTAATTGAACCAATATGCTTTAAAGATTTTTGTAATAGTGTGAAGCCCCATTGTTAATTAATAGGAGTGTCTGTGTGTGTATATTATGTATGTGTTTGTGCATGATGTATGTGTGTGCAAGTACACTCATGGCTAGGTGAAAATGTGGAAGCCAGAAGAAAACCACAGGTATCAGGCCCCACTCTCAACCTTCTTTGTTAGCAATTGAGTAGGACAATCTCACTATTCAATAATCTCACAGATAGTTGCCTGTCCCCACTTGCAATACTCTGAGATAGGAGCCCTAACTCAGAATCACAGATACATACTACTGTCTTCATGTGAATTGGGTGCATTTACACTCTGTTTCTCACTCTTACAAGAGAAGAGCTTTAACCATTGAGCCATCCTCCCAGCCCCAAAGGGTTTTTCCTCAGAGAGAACAAGCTATCTTCACCTTGCATTCAGAGTGAAGAGAGAAAAAACTGAGAACGTGCATGCTTGTACCTCCCAGCTTAGTTCTGTAGCCATGTTCCTAATGCCTCCGTGTGTGCCCACGAAACCTGCAGCAGAAATTGTTTCCATGGCCACAACATTTCTCATCAAAAAGGAATGTTTGTAATGGTTGGGTGCTAATCGTAGAAGATAGCAGAAGACAAATGATGGCAAGAGGATTATAATTCTTGCTGTTTGGGGTATTTTCCAGCAATCAAGAAATGCTTGCTGTTTTGTTCCTATTTCAAAGAAAAGAAAATGTGTCCTATTAATTAAATGCATTTGGCTTGGTTGTGTAAGTGTGACAAATAGAGATGTGCCAAACTGCCTGAAAATAATTTGGGTCATCAGCAAATCACTGTTCCTGCCAGTTTGCAGACAATTCCTAGTCTTTGTGGTCTGTCACATCTCTTTCCCATTAGCTGCTTACCATCTTATAAATGGAAGACCACACTCATTTATTTCTTGCAAAATGAAGCCCTGTTTAATTAGTAGTTCTTTTCCTCCATGCTTTGTCTATCAGGCTGGGTACTGTATTTCATTTGTGGATTGTCTTTGGGGAATTTTTCCCAGATAGACAGTGTTACAGTTAAAGAGAAGGAAATCATTTTTTTTTTTTTTCCTCTTAATTTTGTCTAGTCGACTTCACCCTGAAGAAATGCCAATTATGTTTAGATTAGCTCAGGCTATGTTTCAAGACACCGGAAGGAGTATTTACAACAGTGGACATTGCAATCTCTGTTGCTTTGACAGCAGGCAGCTTTCTTCCTCTCTGAATGCAGTCCAAGCCAGCCTTATGCTCTTTAGTTTACAGGAAATTCAGGGTAAACCTTTTATTTACAAACAAGGAATACTTGCCAAGACAGGATAAATAAAGCAACGGATTCATCAGCATGCAGTCTTCATCCTGAAGGGCCTCCTTGCCTGGCCCTTTTGACTGTTCAGGAGATTGGCCTTGTGTGAGAGGGATGCACTGTGGAAATATCTTTGATAGCTCAGTGATTGAGTCCATCTTGCTTTGGAAAGGGACAGGAGTTGGTTTAAACAACCTAGCCTGATAGAACACAGTGTGTGCATGGCTGGAAAAAAATTACCTCATTATAGCTCAGTGCTGTTGCCCTTTGGAGTAAAATGAGAGAAAAGCTTGCTCTGGTACTTCTGCTGATAAAACTCACTTTCTGGAACACAACCAAACCCCAGCATATATCATCTGAGAGAAATAAAGCAGTCAAAAAATTGTATTCCTAAAGAGGCCTGGAACATCTTGGCAACCGCTAAAGCAACACAAATAAGGAACAGTGCCCTACTAGCTCGACCCTTAAATTATGCAGCTGTTCATTACCCGAATTATACATCGCAGGCTGCCCTTTGGAAAAAGGCATGGAGCACAGAGCTGGAACAATCCCTGAATTATAGTACAATAAGAAAGACCTCCTAAAGTGTCACACGCTTGTAGTGGAAGATAAGAAAGGCCAGCTTAAGTTCTTGGCATTTTAAAGAAGGCAATCAAGAAAGCCTTTGAATCCCTTCGTTTTCATCCTTTGCAATTCATTTACATTTTTTGTGTTAGTTAGACAAAGCGTTCCATTCATGTATCAGCAGGCCTGTGTCTGTCTTCTTCTCTGGAGATGTGCATGTGTGTTTGGGTTTAAGCTGCACTGTATTTACAGGCAGGACCCTTCTGAAATTCTAATGACAGCAGCAGCAGGCTTACTGCATTTCCAGAGCTAAATATTTAGTATCTCAAAAATAAAGACATCATACAAACTTTGCCTCTTAGAAGTAAAGGGCAGCAGCCTAAAGATAATTTCCCCTCTTTCCTTGGATTTTCCACTTTTGAAAACTGTATTACAAACTCACTAATGACCTCATTGTTAACTTGCATTTAGTTTCATTCTACTGTGAGAACATGGGCTTCTTTGAGTATGCTATCATATTGCTTAAACTTGCACTCACTTGGTTGTGGTAACCTTTAGATATACTTTCAGTGATTATTAGATGAAGGTAATTCTACCCATTAATAATCTTTGAACAATATTGATGTGGCTACCAATATTTTGTATTATTTATTTGTTTGTTTGTTTGTTTGTTTATTTAGGTAGACAAGGTTAGATACTCGACTGCTTAAAACAGATAATATTTGAGAGATAAGCGGTCCTTTTTTAATATTTTATTAATTTATTCATATTACATCTAAATTGTTAGCCCATCCCTTGTATCCTCCCATTCCTCCCTCCCTCCTACTTCCTCCTTACTCCCCTCCCCTATGACTGTGACTGAGGGGGACCTCCTCCCCATATATATATGCTCATAGGGTATCAAGTCTCTTCTTGGTGACCTGTTATCCTTCCTCTGAGTGCCACCAGGTCTTCTCATTAAGGGGACGTGGTCAAAAATGAGGCACCAGAGTTTGTATGAAAGTCAGACCTCCCTCTCCACTCAAAGGTGGAGAATGTCCTGTCCATTGGCTAGATCTGGGTAGGAGTTTGAAGTTTACTGCCTATATTTTCCTTGGGTGGTGTCATAGTTTGAGCAGGACCCTAGGACTGAGATCCACTTGTCATAATGTTCTTCTTGTAGGTTTCCAGGACCCTCTGGATCGTTCTATTTCCCCATTCTCCCATGCTTCTCTCACCTAAAGTCCCAATAGGATGTCCTCCCCTCTGACGTACTTTTCTGGCAAGTAAAGTCTTTCATGGGACACATGCCTCTTGGGCTAGTGTCTCAATATAAGTGAGTATTCCAACATCAGAGACACCAAAATGACAAGAGGACAGCGAGAGATGAGCAGTCTTAATCTAAATGAAAATGCTCTCCAAGTTCATCTTAAATCTTCTAGCCTGGGACTTCTGCCCCCTCCCCTGCCACTCTACTTCCAAATTAAGGATAGTAGTCTAAAAGTCAGCCATTCCTGTAGCTCATGAATTTGGTAGGAAAAGTGTGTGTGTGTGTGTGTGTGTGTGTGTGTGTGTGTGTGTGTGTGTGTGTGTGTGTGTGTTTGAGTGTTAGGAATTGGGGTGGAGGAAAAGGAAGATGGACTAGAGCAAAATGTGTTGTATGCACGGATGACATTCTCAAAGAACAGCACATTCAGAAGCAGAAGTGCAGTTTCTTTTAAAGTTGAAGCATGTACTTAAATGATGTCAAGCTATCTTTGAAGTAATGTTATTCAAATAACCCAAGGCTTCAGATCCTCAGAGCACTGTTTAAGGATTCCACAGGGCCCAGAAGATTGTGAGTTTGGATGTCTTTAATTTCTAAGTAATCCCCTGCAGAGGCTGGCCAAGAGACAGAGGTCATCCAATACCTGCAAGCAACAGTAATGGTTACACATATACAGAACAAAGAGTAAAGGAGTTCTCTCTGCTCAAAATATCTCAATTTTTTTGAGTTTATAATTTATTTACTACATTTGTTCCTTCCCTATCTTCCTTCTACACCTTCCAATATCCCCTACCCTGCTTTTCTTCATACTTATGGCCTTTTAAAAAAGTAAACATCATTGCAAGAAAATATGTATAATAAATTATAACAGGTTGATTATATTTATCTCTCAGATCTCATCTTATTTGTTGGTTCCAAAATTTCAAAGTAAAATAGCAGGCCTTTCCCTTTATCAGCATTTCTCTCTAGAATCTACAGAGGTCATGATAAGATTAAAATGACCAACTAAGATCTTGACACTTAAATGTTTCTCACAGATAGAGGCCATTATACAGTGTGGATTCTTTTCACTCTTCATTCGTTCATTTATTCATTCATTCACTCTACATCCTGGCCATAACCCATCCCTCCTCACCTTCTAGTCCTACTCTTTCTCCCTTTTCCCCTGCTCCATCCTCTATACCTCAGAAAAGGGCTGGTCATGTTCTCATCCACCCCAGCTCATCAAATCACATCATGACTGATGGTGTCCTCTACCCCTGTTGCTTGCCAAGGCAGTGCCATCAGGGGTAAGAAATTGAAATTCTGGCAAGAGAGGCTATGTCAGAGAACAGCCCCAGCTCCTCTTACTAGAGGACCCACATGAAGCCTGACCCCATTGGTTACATCTTCGTAGGGGGCCTAGGTCTAGTCCATGCATGGTCCTTAGTTGGTGTTTCAATTTCAGAAGTCCTCTCTGGCCCCAGTTAATTAGCTGTATTCGTCTTCTTGTGAAATTCATGTCATCTACAGGTCCTTTTTTCCTATCCTTGACTTTTCCACAAGACTCCCTGCACATGGCCCAATGATCAGTTATGATTCTCAGCATCTGTTTAGAGGTACTGCTGGCTGGAGGCTGGCCCCAAAAAAGACCCAGCCCATAAGAGACAACCAACCACTGACATGATTAACTCTGCTATGCTTGCAGACTGGGGCCTGGCAGAGTTGTTGTCTGAGAGGCTCCAGCCAACAGTGTGGGTTCTTAAGCATCTCTATGTTTAGTTAAGGTTTCACTGCAGTTAAGTATGAGTTTAACAGCTTTTAACAAAATATGCTTCCCTCATAAGAACAATGGCCAGCTTCACATTGAAAGAACGAAGTCTCTATTAGTTAAATTGTAGTCTTGCTCAGTCTAGGACAAAAGAGGAAATAGTCTTCTTCTTCCTCCTCTTCCTCTTCCTCTTCCTCCTCCTCCTCCTCCTCCTCCTCTTCTTCTTCTCCATTTTGCAGCTTTATTGAATTCCTATCTAACTTAGGTAGGCACTTGCCCTGTTATAGCTTGCAGCCAATACAGCAGCTAGCAAAGCGTATGTAAACACACACTTCCAGTGTGCATATTTACGTCTCCCCTGAGCACACTGGAATCACAAGCTCTCCTGCCTGTGCTTCTGTGTTCTGCCCAGACTATGGCCTCATTCTGGAGATTTATGGCCATTGCTGTACAATAGTCCTGTGCCTCCTTTACAGCAGCACTTCAGGAAAGCTAGCTCCTACAAGCATACATGTATTCCACAGCTACAGACTCATAAGATGTTTGCTTCTCTTCGTGTTGCTGATGCAGTAATAAAATAACTGGATTCATTAGTTAAGGTGGTAGTTCTATCTTTTGCTTTTATTCTTTCTTTTTCTTTTCTTTTTTCTTTTAATCAGTGTTTTGGATTCTTTGGAGTTAGATCGACTTAGCATGAGTGATGAGAATTGAACTCAGATCCTCTGAAAAAGTAATATGAGATTTTAACTGCTAAACTATCTCTCCAGGCCATAGTCTAATATTTCTTAAAGTCTATTGTAGATGAAATCACTAACTACTCTGTTAAATTCACCATCAAGTTTAGGGGAACCAAGATAAGATCTAAGCTCCAAGCTCTTTTTCAAAATTTTTATAGATACATTTATATTATTAGACACACACACACACACACACAAAGAGAGAGAGAGAGAGAGAGAGAGAGAGAGAGAGAGAGAGAGAGAGAGAGAGAGAAACATTCTATGGACTTGTAAAACATGTATTAATCTTCACAAATATGAATTTAATTTTATATCTGCACAAATTAAGATATTTGAAAGTGGCATGATATTGTCACATAATTTATTCCTTTATTTTTTTCAGGTGTTTGTGAATACCTTAGGGTCTCTAATTGAAAGGCACAGTGGAGAAGTTTTGATTTAAGAAATCATGTCTTTTCTTCCCTTTTCTCTCACATGCACTGAAGAGGGTGGTGAAGGAGGACTCTGGTGTCAGTGCATGGCTAATCTTAAGGAACAATGGGTTTTTAATGGGCATTGAAAAAACCCACTTCAAACAGAATTAAAATTATATTCCCAAAGGCTGACAAAAATGAGTAAAGAAAGGCACTTTTATATGATAGAATGGATAAAGGAAACCAAAGAATTAACTTGAAAAAGCCCCATGTTGCTGCAGAATTCTTTTTGAAACATCTCCAAATGTGGATAGAGCCCTCTATTTGCCATTCTGCTATTTTACTCAACTATAATTGTATGTTCAATAAGATTAAAATTACAGGAAAATGAATGGTTCTATTTTGTTTGTTTCTTAATGTAGAATAAGGCAACACATACAACTTAGCAAAAATACTATAACTGCAATATGGTGAATTTGCAAATTTATTTTGAGTGTTTCATTACACTTTAGATAAATATACTAATGAACACCAGCAGAATTCTGTGGTGCAAAAGCAAGTATCAAAAACAACATATATATATATATATATATATATATATATATATATATATATATATATATATATATATATAGGAGTTACATAGCTCATGACCAGAGGACTGTGGTTATTGCTGCTTATCTGAAAGAGAAGGGTTCAGTAAAGGAATGCAAATATAGAAAGTTCACTTTAGCACCCTCCTAGTGCCCGTCAGGTTCCCAGTATTATGAGAAATTGTCATGCATTCTTCCATGAGTCTCTTTCAACTCACAAGATCTTAACAGCTGAAGGTCTGTCTTTGCCAGGATTTGAACTTGTGGTTTTCTATTTTCTGCTGTTGTACTTCTATGCTACTGTGTATGTGAAGAATTCAAGTCCCCTGAAAGTAAATGATACTCATGTTTGTGGTGAAAGTTTTCATTAATAATCTCACATCATAAGCTACCAAGAATCTGCCAGTGTTTCAAGTTACGGTTATTTGGAATTGTTTTTCTGTCAATATGAAAATTGGTTTTGTGATATTGTTTATAGCTGCATCTTTGCAGTTTTTTTTCTCCCTCCGCCAAGGAATACTTCTGTTGTGCAGAAGCAATGAAAGTTAAAAAGATAGAATGTTTTCATGTCAGAAAAATTAAAGTCATAAAGGAGATAGATTTCCAGAATTAAATTAAAATTGAACAAGTCAGTTATGTGTGCATCCATCAGCCCAGTGGTCAGGATCTCATTTCCACTGAAGCAACTTAGCTGGAGGGCAGATAGAATTTCTAACACAGAGAAACCCCTACACACACACCTTTCACAATGAATTATTCTGAGAAGACAAAGCACTCAGATGCTATTGAGTATAATAGTTTGAAAAGATACTCTTCTACTTGAGAGTGCTGTTGAGTTTCCAAAATAAGTAAAATAAGTATAAAACATAAGATTACAACTCATCAGAATACACTGATACCTTTTTCTAGCATATAACGTTCATGTTGCTGCATCTATTCTTCACCATGATAAAAATAGTGAAAACACTCATTTTAATTATTCATGTTCAGAAATTTTTACATTAGTGCTCATTAGTAATATCATTGCAAGGAGTTTTTATATGGCATGTCAGTGTTCAAATGCATGTTTTTATAAAGAGAAGTGTTATAATTTGTCCCTTAGTTAAGGGAAATAAAAAACGTACACCAATAAGAAAAGAATGGAAAGATAACATGTTGGCTGTCTAATTAATGTACTAGATGATAGAAGGGTTAGAGGGAAAACATTTTTTTTTTTTAGTGTCTGCACATTTGAACCCAATGGAAGATAAAATTCATCACAATTTCAGTCATTCCTACACTTTCATTTTTTTTTTGTTTTGTTTTTGAACTCTTTTGTCCTATTCTTATCAAAACATTGAGCTTTGACAGGCAGATTTTCTCTCAAAACATTATGCCAAATATTTATTTAATTATTTAATGTGATTTTGAAATAAATTTTCTCAGGTTGAGACCACAATGCTTTTCTATTTGTCTGGTTTTTGTTTGGTTTTGTTTTTAACATAAATCTTTTTAATGATTTTAATCTCAAAAATACCTGTGAGATTTCAAAAAACATGGGAGTTCTCTAATTATAAGGGCCCAAAAGTGAAAGTCATTGGTAGAAATTTATCTCTAGCTCAAATTGATTTTTGTTTCTGTTGCAGAGGCTGTTTTTAACATTCAAATACAGATGAGTTTCACTCCGTGGTAAAAGTTGAAACCACAGAATCAGAGGATTCTGATTACAACCTAATATCTTAAGTCTGAAAAAGATCTAGAGTCATAAGACAGGTTGCAGTCATGCTATAGCCCTGAAATATTCCCTAAAGACCTCAGGTGTCCTCAGATCCCCATGATGGGAACTGAGAACCACAGCCCAACCAATATTGAATGGGAGATTAAAGCAATTTGGTTTCTTTTGTTTCCAAAAACCACCATTCCTTTGTATTTGCATGGTCTTGGGGAGCAAATTAACTTTCAGGAAGCAGTTTAGAGTCAAATTTAGAAAATTTAAAATTTAAATATACATAAATTGAATGGAAAGTTATAGTTACAACTGAGCCTTACAGTGCTTAGTTTTAACTGTCAAGCTGCTGCTTCTGAAGAACTGCCAGGGATAACTACCCAGGTTTGTCCTGAGGGCATGCCTATTTGTGATTGTTCTGGCTGTTAATTGGTGTGAGAAGACCCAGCCCACTATGCGCTGTACCATTCTGCAATCAGGGAATCTTTAACATTATAAGAAAGAGATGGAGGCTAGCTGAGAGCAAGGAAGCAGGAAAACAAGGACACATGTCCATGTTTCTTTCTGCTTCTGAGTTGAATGGAATGTGACCAGTTTCAAGTACCTAGTACCTGCCTTAAATGTCTCTCACTGACAGACTGTATGTAAGCCAAATAACCCCCTCCGTCTCCTATGTTGGTAGAGAACAGTGACAGAAATAAAACTAGGAAAAATATAAGATTGATGTCCCCTGGAGGAGGAGACCTGGTGGCACTCAGAGGAGGACAGCAGGTTGCCAAGAAGAGACTTGATACCCTATGAGCATATACAGGGGGAGGTAATCCCCCTCAGGAACAGTCATAAGGGGAGGGGAATAAGGGGAAAATAGGGGGGGAGGGAGGAATGGGAGGATCCAAGGGATGGGATAAACATTGAGATGTAACAAGAATAAATTAATAAAAAAAAAAGATTGATGTCATACTAATTTAAGTGATATTTCTATTTGGTGTTGTAAATATTCCGAATATTGCTTTACTGCTCTGACACTGACAACCATTTGCATCTTTTACATGGGTACTTGCACCAACAAAGTTGTCTTTTACATGGGTGCTGGAAACCGGAACTCCTGTCATCATGCTTAATATAGTAGGCACTTTATGGGATGAGTCATCTCCCAAGTCCTGCCATTCTATATGTGAAGTAAAAGACAATGATTTGTTCACAAGATAACAATGACAATCCTTTCTTTACTTAGCCTTGCAAGGCTAAATCTTGCAGCGCTAGCTGCGTAAAGAAAATAATGACCATTTCTATAGTCGATCCATTTTTTTTTAAACTTAGTCTACTGGGATGGCATCAAATAAAACAAAGCAGAAAATCAATTAAACAAAATAAGGGCTTAAAATCCACCTAGATGTATTTGTTCTCATATCCAACATATTTTTATAAAGCTTTTGCCAAGATTCTTTTATGATCTTCCATCACTGATTAGATAGACAGGTATATAGAAATGTTTCTTTGGTTTGTGGAAGTCAGTAGTGTGAATATAATGAGCACAAATCTGCTGTGAATCATTAAATTAATGTTTAGACAGTTTCTAGAAAATTAGGATCACTCTGACAATTAAAATCTTAAGAGCTATGCTATCACTTCTTTGTAAAACATGAATCAGAGGGGGAAAATTGTAAGAATAATAGGACTCTGTGTCCAGTGTCACAGTTGTGTCATGGAGTAAACATGGAAAGTAAGTTATAAGGAGCAATATTTGAATAGCATAATCAGATCTAGGATATTTTAATGGTGAAGGCATTGATTATGAAGCTAGGTTTGTGATACTTGAGGACCAAACAGAATAATATGAATATGCATAAAATTATTGAGCTAGAGATTTCTTTCAGGAAATTGGCTCAGAGATTTTTGAAGGTTACCAAGTCTAACTGATGCATAGAAGAGCAGACTCTAAGGGATCACAGGCTCTGCTTTCTGAAGATAGAATTTTGATTCCCATTAAGAATTGCCTTCTTTTATTTATCTTAGGGATTTTAACTGATCAGAATAGGCACATATATATAATAGGAACAGTCTCTTTTACTTATCAAGCATGGATTTGAGTGTCAATCATACATAATGAATACTATTATGAGTGGCATTATGTTTGTGTGTGAGCAAATGCCTTATTATGGAAGACCCAAGTAAGCACACAAAATTATCCATCACAGAATGGATTGCATGTTTTTCTATTCAAACTGAACTTAAACTATCCCATTATTACTTTGTAACCAATAAATATCAAGGCACCCTAGCAAAGAGCAAATTTTGTCTTGGTGCTTATATTAATCAAGAAAATATCCCTCATATTTGGTCTGTGTGAATGTTCCCTGGTGGAGAACTTCCTTACTTTGAGGTTAGCTCTCAGTGTTCCAGAAGAAAATTAAATTGGAGGGGAAAGAAAGAGAGAGGCGGGAGAGGGAGAAGAAGAGAGAGAAGGAAAGTGAGAGGAAGAAGAGGAAGAGGGAGAGAGAGAGAGAGAGAGAGAGAGACAGACAGACAGACAGACAGACAGACAGAGAGACAGACAGACAGACAGAAAGAGACAGACAGACAGAGAGACGGACAGAGAGAAGCCTTTGTTTTTAGGTCATTCCACTTAATTTTTATTCTTTCCAAAACAGCTTTACTTTTTACACAGAACTAGTTGCTCTGAAGGGGACCCACTGTTTACTTCAAGAAAGAGAAGAAAGAACACTATGAACGGACATACTTCTTGTGGTTGTGCAATCAGGATATAGGAACCTTACTGGCTAGAAAATCATGGGATTTCTCCTTCCTCACTTCTGCCTCAGGTGCTCCTATTCTTGAAGTAACATGGAGTTGCCCCATGTCTCCTACTGTTAATGGTCAGTAATGGATTAAAAGTCAAATCTGCACCATAGCATCAGAACACAATGCTGAAGCAACAGTGTGTTTCTTGTTTCCTGAAAATCTACATGTATTCATTTTTCTAAGCAAACATAACAGTTCCCTGTTCTCGTGTTTATTTTATCTTCTCTTTGGCATTCTATACAGAAGCACTCATAACTCAGACAGCCTTCCTTATTATGGAATCCTATATGTTCTCAATTCCATCATAATTAAGAGTCACTGCAGTTGTAAATGCCACCTCTAGGTTAAATATAAACCAAGCATCTGCCACCATCAATGTAAGAGAGCAAAATAATGCTATGAATGCTGAGAGTAAAGCTTGAGCTGCATTGAAATGAGCTTGTCATCTCAGTGAACAGTGACAAACACATACTTGTTTAGTATGTAAATTAAGAAAGCTAATAAGTACATATATTTTTATATATAGCATATATATATATATGCTAAATAGCATGTGATTTTGAACGTGTGTCCCCAAGTCCCTTCACCTCTTGTTCAAGATGCTTCTTTCCTGGAAGTGAATCCAGCAGGTGCCTCCCCTAGGAGTCTGCTAACCAACCAGCCAACCTCTTCATCCCTTAGAGACTTTCCTTCCCTGTTATTTTTTTTGACATACCAGTCAATCCTGCCACAGACATTGTCATGCTGGCATATGGCTTCTGTATCTTACTTTTGAGACTCGTGTGTCTTGAAACTTTCCCAAGAAAGTAGCACTGGGGTCTGTGCAATAAGTATTTATTAAAAGAGAGAATCACTGTCATAAGTCACTAAATAACTCTGATTTGTACCACCAGAGTCAGGTATTACGACAGCACTCCATTGATAAAATTAATAGAAAGGCTTGGGAAAATTCTCCTGACAAAAATCAAGATCGTCCTGTACAAACCACTGCAGTGACTTAGGGGGAGTGTTATCTAAAGGCCTTCTTTTATCATGGTGTTCTCTCCCTTTTATGCACTTCACTTCCTTTTACTTTTGGACCCTGCCTCCCTTGAATGAGCACAGCAGCATCGCTTCACAGTGGAAAGTTACTTCGCACTTCTAAACGCATCTGTTGGAAGTTGGAAGACACTTCTTTCCTGGGTGATCCAAGGAGCATGGAGAGCTTTTGAATCCTCTTAGTAGAAGCACTGAATGCGGCCTTCTCTTTGCTTTTGAGAAAACACCTGCTGGCAACTTTGATTCCCTAGTATGCTCCCATAGTCCCCCTCTTACTTTGCTTTATAACATTTATCAGAATCTAGAATTACTTTTAAGTGTTTGGTTGTTTTACTACAGTGCTAGGTAGGCAGCATAGTATCCTCCCTCCTGCATACCACGCTGCATTTTTCACTAAACCACCAAAAGCCACCTCTATCATAAAACAGAGAAATTGCATAAATATAGAGCAGTATATGGAGTGTCTGTAGATTTCGTGTCAAGTAATCAGCTATTCCTAAGTTCCCATCTGGAAGAATATGACTTGTTGATTCACTTATTGTCACTAAAGTGCAGTAAAGTTGGGGATGCTGCCTTGTTCCTCACTGTATCCTATGTATCTCTCAGAATTGCTAAAATGCTTAGCTAATCAATAAAGATTTGCTGAGCAATAAAGCTTGTACCAAGTCACTCTCTTAAAGGAGATTTTCATTAAGCCACAAAACATTTTAAACCATTTTATCTCACTTTTAAATTTTACTTCAGCAAAATTTCACCAAATCCTAATCACATTTATGATAGATTCTTAACTATAGCTAGTTAGAAATTCCAATAAATAAAGAGATTTATTGTAAGCACTTACCTTTCTTTTGGCATTTGTGGAGTCTGAGCCAGAGTTATTTCATAATAAGCGGTATTTCAATATGTGTTCCATCATTTTATAAATAGATTGCCTATGTTGTGCATCTCCGAAGACACTCTGATAGGCTTCAAAATTGAAAATTCTCTCAGGTTGTCTGAAAATTTTTAAGCTTACTTTTACTTTATATTTTACATATTCTACCAAGTTTTGCACATAATAACTGAAAATATTTCAGGAAGGAAACAAACATGCATTGTATTTCTACATGTATGTACACACACACACACACACACACACACACACACACACACACACACACACACACCCCTCCCTCTCTAAGCACAGTTTAACACACTATTCAATTTATAAAACACATTGAACCAATCCCCCACCAGAATCCTTCCAACTACAATGTTACCTTTAAGAGGAGAAGTCAACAATTTGTGAGATAATCCTCTGGCTTAAATAAAAGACCCCATTGCTCCAGTAAGTTCTTCACCAACTTCCCAACCTTCAGTTGTGTGCCTCCCTGTTTTGTTTCTAAATAGTAACCTCTTTGCTTAAAATATAACAGCTTGTCAAGCATGATCTTATACTAAGCCTGAGTATGACAAATACTTGACATTGTACTTGAAGCCATAAGGCTGTACAGACATTTTTAAATACAAAACTCTTTTGTGACTTGCAGATTTCTCCTTAATTAAAAAAAAAAACAACAAAAAACAAAAACAAAAACAAAAAAAAACCCAGAAGTCTTTCGAGGTTATTCTTTACTGTTCCAAATGAATCAGGAGAACGTATTTTTCCCTAATGAATATTTTGCCCTTTTCTTTTAAGGAATGGCTTCTTGTATTTCAGTTGTACTGGTTTGTTTTGTTCTTATTTGTTTTGTTGTTGTTGTTGTTGTTGTTGTTGTTGTTGTTTTGTTTTTTTTTACTGTAGTTCATTTTATTTTTCCAAAGCTCATTTTCCCCTTTAGTCTTGTAGAGGAGAGGAAAAGAAAACCAACCCAAGACCTTGTACCAAGTCTGTCCAGTGGTCGAGAGCAGAAGCACCATGGGAGTAGGTACTGGGAGAAGGATAAGAGTCTGAAACTGGTGAGTGTTCAGCACAGTCAAGAGCTTCCGGTGGGTGCTGAATCTCGCTTGCTGCAGGACGTGCTGAGACAGACATTTTATAGACAAGTGCTTCTAAATATGCCACTGTATCAGCAGGAAACAGAAGATCTCCCCACTTTACGTTTTGCTAGTTTTTATTTTGGAAAACGGGGCCCTGTGAGCAATTACTTGGTGCATTAGCAAGCATCCTGGAAAAACATCCAGAACCCTACTAAACCGGGGATATTTAAAAAACAAAACAGATCAGCAAGAAGTTCTGTAAATAAGCAGTGAGCAGACTTATATATGGTTCACTCCTTCTGCAAGGATCTTGTGAGGGAACTGAAATATGAAGTGCAATGTTTCTTAGGCAGCCCTGCCGTTGAGCACTTACAAAGTGTTTTAATCCTCTAATTGGGTTAAATTCATTTAATTAGCACTGAAAAGATGCAGTCAAAGTGTTTAATAAAATGTTTATATTCAGAACAGCTACCAGATGTTTTCACTATAGATGTTGTAAAGTACTGCGTGCTGTTTTCTTCTTAGAAATGTAGTAATTTCATATAATAAAAAAATACCTGATTGGCTTCAGCAAATTTTAGTTAATTTCACAAAAGAAAATCATGGACATTTTAAAAATAAATTCAGTATGATCTCTATTGTGACAATCTACACTCAACCTGCCTGCTTACACTGGCATCTTAAAACAACCTCTACCCACAAATAGACACTAGTTTGAGCTGAGGAACAGCAAGAGGTCTTTTGGATGACAAATGTGAAAAAGTGATGCCTGCATATTGTATTAAAAGCCCATGGTTAGTGAGATAACTCAGTGGGTATAGGTGACTGCTGCCAAGCTTATGGCTTAATTTGGACACCCAAGAACTTACATGATGAAGCAGACAGCACAATCCTGCAAGCTGTCTCCTTTATTTCATACACACACACAAACACACACACACACACACACACACACACACACACACACTCACACACACACACACACACACACACACACACAGAGAGAAAGATTATGTATATCTTCCTTGAACCCAGAGCTCAATCACTTGGCTAGTGTTGCTAGCCAGTGTTCTGTGAATACCTGTCCCTACTTCCTGTGTGCTGAGACTCCAGAAGAAATCCAGCCTCTTGGAAAATGTTCTCTGAAGCTTGATTCAGTATCTTTGACTAAGGTGGAAAAATGTTATTTTGCTTTTTTCTGCTAAAAGCCCAAAATTATGCTTTTCTTTTACTACTATTATCAGTCATAGTTGCTACATCTGGCAACTGACCTCAATACAGTTAGCAAACTTTCGGTATTAAAAGTGATAAATTCAAAATAATTTAAGCCATTTCACTGCCCTTAAAATATAGACACATTAACTCTCACACAAGATATTTGAGCACTCAACAGAAAGAAAGACAGGTCAGAATAGCTCTGAAATACAATGAGGTCAAATTAGTGTTACTTTACTGTAGGAAAACTAAATAAAATAGTTGTAATATGACACATTAGTTTACTACTGTAACTATTGGCTTATTTAGCATATGTGGCTTTATTATAGCTGCAAGTGACTTTCTACATTCATTATATTTGTTTTCTAATTAACAAGATATGCATGAGCTTAAATGACATGCATGCACCCTTTGAATCATAGGCCACAGAAGGTATTTTTTATGTATGAAAAACAGCCTTGATCAATTTCTGCAATTTTACAAAGCAGAGAATAAAGTAATAAATGACAATAATTTGGTCCAACATTTTATCCAGTGCCTGAAAAATTGTGTTACCAGGATGAAATATTTGTCTTTGATGAGAGCAAAAAGCAGATTAAAAAAAATATCTGATGAATTTGTATCCAATGACTAATTATAAAGTACCCTACATCTATTTTTAATGCCTAATGGAATCTTTGAAGGGTCAAATATATTTTATTTATGTTCTTAGCATTGATCTTTAATAAATAACTAAAGGCTTATTAATTAGATGTCAGATGATACGAACCAGTTTTTAGATTTTCAGAGAAATACAAACAGTTTTTGGTGCAATTAATGATAGGAATAAATAACATTAAATTATTTTAGGCTTCGTGGTTGGGAAAAATAGATGATTAAAATTCTAATGCAGTGGCTAATGTCTTAATTTGATTTAGATAGTGATCACATAGTCTTATGTAGTTTGTTTTGATGCTTCCAAATAGTATTGTAAGGAGAATTTAAGGAGAGATTATCTAAGGCCTTCACTCGCTACTCCTTATTATCATACAAGTATTGACTTGGGTAGTCAAAATCATGCTTTTATGATGCCTTACATTATACAACTTTGTGATGCTCCCAGCCCTTCTTTGAGAAGTGTCATGTAATTTGACACATACAGAAAAACAAAGGAGCAAGGCTTAGCAAATACATCTGCACAAATTAAGTGCTTCCACTTTCCTAAGTTCTGTGATAAGTCTTTCCATGAAAGTGAGATTCATCAAAGCCGAACAAAATGAAACAACCTTAAAAAATTCCTTATCTGTTGCCTGCATTTCCCCAAGTACAAAATGTGGCACTCCAACTTTAAAGTGCAGTGTAAGGTATTGACTTTAGCAAAAATATCAAGAGTATCATAAAAACCCAAATTTACATATCCTAGTCTGACCACAGGCTCAGGAAGTATTCTCTTTAACATCTGTAGCAAACACATTCATATTTCCTCTCAGGACTAGGAGTTGGTGTGGTCAGTTCAAGTCTTGTTTACGCATATTCTAATAGATAGTGGTGATTCATAAGACTCATGTACAGAGAGAAGTCCTAAGACTTAGAACGGTTATATATTAAGGAAGAATTTTGAAGAAAATGAATATGTTTGAAGTTTCCGCATATATCTGAGAAAGAAACAACAGGTCTGAATGTGAGGCCCTGTGCTAAATCTGGGTGAAGAAAAGAAATTTAGTCATATTGTTTTAAGCTTAATTTTACACAAATTTAATAAATTTATTTTTAATCTGTAATGTTTTAGAATTGAATACATTTTCAAGATATTTGCCATTAATTTCACTTGTCGGGGTGCAATTATGAGTTAAGTGCATTTAGCATCTGTGAAATAAAAATGTATGTCATTATAATGTAGAGTAAGACTGTTAATCTCAAAGGATTAGTAATTGAGAAAGTTAGAAAATGAGGGAATACACATGAAGAGTACATCTGTGAGGATATATGTGTATATTTGTATAGACTAGGCAGTTATGGAAGATTTATTTGCATTTGCTCTTGAAACTGCATGAAGACTTAGTCAAGGTGATAAAGGAGGTAGTTGTATTGTCATGGTATATCTAGTACAGTGGTTGTAAATATGGGCTGGAAGCCAGGGGCTTTTGGAGTTTTCAGGATGTGAAACTACCAGAAACTAGATATAGATTTGATAGAAAGTTAAGATGAAAGATGCTCTTGATATTTGTCACCAGGAAAAAGGAAGCCATGGTATCTGTCAGCTTTCTGATTAGGAGGTGGGCAAGATCAGCCATTTCAGTTTTGCTTTATTGTGCTTACAATAAACACAAATTTAATGCTGTTACATTCTAATTCATTCAGACTTTATGGACACAGGATCATGAAGCTAAGCTAGGTCTTCGATATTTTCTCTCCACATCTTTAACAACTGCTTGTATTTGTCGATATGATTGTAAGCATTAGGTTTAATAACTGTGAATAAGGTGGCTGCCCCTGCTATTTTCATAAATAAAAGGAACAGTTATATAGAAAACTCTTACTATGTATAAATACAGATGTACAGTGATCCTTCTTAGTTACCTGAATAATGGAAATTAAGTTCTTAAGCTACATTACTCATTCACAAAAAAGAAAATAAAAAACTTAACCTTGTTAGCTCTAACAGTGTGAGGGCCTGACAGAATGTCTTAATAGTATTTTTTTATCTATGTAACTTATTCAGATTACATCTCAATTGTTATCCCCTCACTTATATCTTCCCATTCCCCCCTATCCATCCCTCTTTCATCATATTCCCCTCCCCTAGGTGTGTGACAGAATGGGACCTCCTCCCCCACCGTATGATCACAGCCTATTAGGTCTTATCCTGGTTGCCTGCTTAATCTTCCCCTGAGTGCCACCAGGTCTCCCCAGCAAGGGAAAGTGGTCAAGTAAGGAGCACCAGAGATGTCTCTCAGTTGAAGAATGCATAAAGAAATTGTGGTACATTTATACTATGGAATACTACTTAGCTATTAAAAACAAGGAAATTCTGAAAATTTCAGGCAAATGGATGAAACTAGAAATGATCATCCTGAGTGAGTTGACCCAGACCCAGAAATAGACACATAGTATATACTCACTTATAATTGGATACTAGCCCAACATAGATGTCCCCTGAAAGTCTTCACTTAGCAGGAGATTGAGATAGATACTGGGGCTTCCTATTGGAACTCCAGGTGAGAGAGATAAGGGAGAATGGGAAAATAGAAGGATCAAGAGGGTCCTAGAAACCTACAAGAAGACCATTAAGGATGGCAGATCTGGACCCAGGGGGTCTGCTCAAACTACTGTACCAACCAAGGGTAATGCATGCAGTAAACCTAGACCCCCCCTATCCAGATCTAGCCAATGGAGAGTACATTCTCCACAGTTGTGTGGAGAGGGTGAATGACTGAGCCTGACAGAATTTAAGTCAACACAGATATAATATTGTCCTGAAGATCAGGACATCCACATCATGTTTAAGACAATTTATTATAAATTCCAGAAATATAAGGCCTGTTTGAACCTCAGACCAAAGGAAGGGAAGCAGTTTGCTACAAACCTGATATCCGTGCCTAATCTTCATCTCCAGAATAATTACTTTCTCTTGGCAAAGACAGTGATATTCAATATAGAAATACATTGGCTTTTTTTTTAAATGTTTGCATGTATATGTATGCAGGTGCAACTGTATGTGTATCCATGGAGGACCAGAGGATAAAAATAGGGCACTGTTCCTCAATAGCTCCACATCTTGACTTATTTGGGGGGTTGGCTGCTATTGTTATATTTTTGTTTCTATCTTTGAGAGGGTCTTCCATTGGTCTAGAGTTGGCCATAAGCAGGATCTGGCTGCTGGCTGGAGAGCCAGAGGAATTCACACATCTCTGTGCCCACTCCAGTACTGCACATCACCCTGCAGTGTTTCACGTGAGTTCTAGAACAGGAATGCAGGTCTTCATGCTTGCCTTGAAAGCTCATTCGCAGCCTAACCTTCACTATGGTCCACATATTTTTATATAGAACTGAACATTTCTAGGAAGCACGCAAATTAGTATATTTATTACATATACCTATGTGTTTTGTTTAGTGATTGAACAGTGTGTCATTCAAATTTTCTTTGAAAGTTTCTGTTTATAGCATATTAAAAAAAAAAAACACAATCTTGTGAAAGTCAGACCCCACTCTCCACTCAAATGTGGAGACTGTCCTGTCCATTGGCTAGATCTGGATAGGGGTTTGAAGTTTACTACATGGATTGTCCTTGGCTGGTGCCATAGTTTGAGCAGGACCCCTGGGCCCAGATCTGCCCATCATAATGTTCTTTCTGTAGGTTTCTAGGACCCTCTGGATCCTTCTATTTTGCCATTCTCCCATGCTTCTCTCACCTAGAGTCCCAATAGGAAGTCCTCCCCTCTGTTCCACTTTCCTGGTAAGTGAAGACTATCATGGGACATGCCCCTTTGAACTCTTTTGCCCCATATTTGACCATGTCCCCTGGATGGTGAGATCTGGTGGCACTCAGAGGAAGGGTAGGAGGCTACCAAGACTTGATACCCTATGAGCATATACAGGGGGAGGAAGTTCCCCTCAGTCACAGTCATAGGGGAGAGGAGTAAGGGGCAAATGGGAGGGAGGGAGGAATGGGAGGATACAAGGGATGGGATAACCATTGAGATGTAATATGAATAAATTAATAAAATATCAAAAACCACAATCTTATGACTTATAAAAGACTATGATCTTTAAATTAATCAAATTGATGATATTGTCATTTAAATTTCAGACTGAGAATGAATGATTGTGGATTTTTTGGCCTACATATACATTCATTGTATTTGTTTGTTGGTTTGTTAATTCATTCATTCCCCATTTATTCATTCATTCACTCATTTTTGTGAGATCACGGTTATTTTTATGTTTTAAATTTTATGTTTCACTCTTCATATAAATTTTTACCATTTTGTTTTATTTTTGTGAGCTTCTAATATAATTGCTTCATTTCTCTTTTCCCTTTCTCCCACTAAGTCCTTCCAAACACTCTTTGCTCTTTTTAAAATTCATAATTTCTTTTAAAAATTATCTGTTGTTCCCTATATAAATGTATGGGTATATGCAAAGATAATTCTAAACTTAACCTGCTTAGTCTGTGTAATGAAACCTTTATGTTTGTTTTGAGGGCTGACCATTTGGTATAGGATAATCAATTGGTATTCTTCTCTAGGGAAACTGCTTCCCTCACTCCCAGCATTCTTTAGTTGCCTGCAGTTGATTGTGTAGGTCTAGGGCTTTTTCAGCTTTCCCATGTTGGTTATTTTATAGTCAAGGCTTCAAAACTCAATTGAGTATTATGAACTATATCTCTGCAACAAACAATTCTATGATAATCTCTCCTTTTTTTGTATCTTTCTCCCAATTACATTTTATTTTTAAATTTTTCTTACTTTTGATCATATTCCTTTTCTTGCCTCAAATTCTCCCATTTTTTAACGTATAATGTTTTTGTTCTTTGGCAATCTTCACCTTTTAGGCACTTGCAGGGCTTTACTAACTAACTTCCTTGGGTAATTACAGTTTACAGACTGTATATTTCTTTGTTGTAAAGATGCTTAAATATTGTTTGCTTAGGAAATGTTTATTTCTCTAATAATTTGCTTTTTCTTAATCCTTTCTCTGACCTCCCTAGCTTTCCTGTTAATATATCTTCACAGGTGTTTTTGCTACATCGAATGACCAGTGTCAGCCCTGTCCTTGAGACCATTACACATACTAATTAGGGGTGTCTTTTATTCTGGAGATGCCTATTTTACTTCCATTATTAAGCTAAAGTTTATTTCACGGGCCTGGTACAGAGGTGAAGCAGGAAGTAGCTGTTTTGGAGTAGGATCTCTGTAGCCTGACCTTAATCTAAATTGGTGTGTGAGCTTTGTCTAATCCTTTTATCTCTCTGAACCCACCATCCCTAGTGAAAAGAATGGGGTTAAGGGATTTGCTCTCTATTGTCTTGGATATGTTGAACACATATTGGTGATTATTTGCAGATAAAACTAAATGTATTCCACATAGCCAAGATATTAGAGAACGTCTCCCTTAACTCCATTCTTTTCCCTCTTGTGAGAGAAGGACCATGGCAAACCAGTCTAGTGGAGAGTGCAGGTAGAGCCCCAGTGCTTTGTCCTTTCAGAGCTTCAAGCGTAATCAAGCCTGAAAGCACTTGCAGGGTCACCTTCCCTTTTATTGCTCTTTGCTCACTTCCCTGCTCTACTTCCTCCAGAGTCATCTTTAGAGAATCTAAAATGACAGGAGCACAGTGATAATTCAGAATGTGTGCACACAGCACCTAGGGTTTCAAAGAGTGAGGTATCAAAATTATGGCGAACAAGAAGAACACTTAAAACAGTCGGTGTGGGGAGCTGAGAAGACAATTCACTGGATAAAGTGCTTGTTTCACAGCATGTGAAATTGAGTTCAAGTCCATCATCTGTGTAGAAATCTGGTTGTTGTAACACATGCTTATTTTATGAGCATAGAAGAGACAGAGACAGGAAGAAGTCTAGGGTGCTCTCTTTGCTCTTCTTCTGACCTGCATTTACACACAACCACACACACACACACACACACACACACACACACACATGCATGCACACACACATAGCATGAAGTCATATGACTTTGCTGATCCTTTCTCATAGGGTTATTGGGATGTGCCTGTTGTAGTATATTGTTGCAGTCAACATAACAGCATCTTATCTCCCACTTTTTAAAATGTAAGCCTCTTGACATGCCAGGTGATTTAGAAGGGCCACTTTTACAATAAGAGAACCTTAAACACTCAATTCAAACCTCCTCAAGATGCAGTGTCACCATGGGTTTAAGATAGTAAGTTCTGAAGCAAAACAAAACCAATAAAAGAACAAAAGTTTTTAGAGACCGGTTAATCATAAGAATATCCTCCATGCTATCCATAAAACTTGATTTTTAGAAACTTTTCTTCCAAATACAATAGGTGCCAAAAAATGTTCATCTCTTCACCTCCTTAGATGAAAACCAAACAGTTCCTGAGTTCTTCAGTGGTAATGTTTTGTTTCTTATCTCACTGCTGTGCTACTTTAAGTGGAGTGGTAGTGCACACACGTACTTCAGGCCTCAGCTGCCTTTAAATGACCTCTGTCCTGGAATTATTTCTTAACAATTCATCTCACTGAGTGAAAGTGAAGGTATATGGCTTAAGTGCACCTGAAACTCTTATTTAACAAAAATGCTGGAATGGGTCTTTCCCTAGAGTTTACTTTTGAGGTAGGGCCAGTTGGGGCTGGGACTGTGTATGGAAGGTTAGAAAACTCTTATTTAAAATGTTTGTTTAAGCTCTCCCATGTGAGTTAGTCATCAAACCCAGGAGAGGGTTCAGAGGCCATGGGCTTTACATGTCTTGAGGAGCACTTCTGTGTATTATAATTAACATCTGTACTGCTATTCTTGTCAAGAAAGAGAAACACTGAATATCTTAACGCTGGGAGATGGATTCATTCTTTTTCTTCTTATCTTACTTAATAGTTCTGTTAAAATTACTTTTAAAACCAGAAAGTCAAAATGTAACACACACACACACACACACACACACACACACACACACACACACACACACACAAAAGAACAACTATTTTTTCTGTTAACTTTGGTTGGGAGCATCACAAGCTGATGCTAGGGACCATATTAACAATGAGATTATAATCCATCTAGACACAAAATACACAGAGCTTTTCCATATTCCTGGTTTGGTAAGGAAAACTTGGAGTAAACAGGCATGTACTGATGAAATTAGAAGGCCTACACTTTGAAATATTTGAATCTACTTCAGAGAAAGGCATGTTTGTTCCCCATAGACTATGATTTCCTTGTCCACATAGTTAATTTTTGTATCTGAACATACAGGTTTTTGAATTAATGAGGATTCTATCATGCAGTCACCAATAAGTATGCAACTAAGTCAACAAAGGAAACAAATGCGGTCTGTGCCTTGTTCTCTAATGATATGAAGGGAGCAGATGGCTTGAGAAAAGAAGTGTCAGTGCAAGGTGGTAAATCTTTAACAAGGATAGAAGGCTGGCTGGCTTACCTCAACTCCAGCCTGCCCTTCTGTCCCTAATGTTTTCCTAAGTGCTGCCACTCAAGCTGAACATGTGTTGACATACTTAGGTAGTAAATATGTGACAAACTGAGCTTTGGTCATTTCCACAATTGCTACTGATCATCTCAGCCAAAGTAATCATAGGTGATTTTATATCTGTCGCTGAGATAACCAGGACAAATGAGGTGACTTGACTCATCTCTGTTCATGGCTGGTACCTTGTTAAGTGCTTCGATACTGTGAACTCAGAGTGTTTTCTTATAGCAGGATATAAAAGAATATAAGGAACCCCAAAGCATAAGTCTTGTGTGTCTTTTAGGGAAATGTCAAATTAATGTGGCATTAGGCTGCCTTCCTTTTTCACAGTAACAGCCATGCCTTTATTTCTCACATGTTTTTCACCTTCACTCATAATTTAAGTTTCACAAAGTTAGTGAAATCTTTATAACACTGACCTATGGTATTTCTAGGCCATTGGTTCTGAAGCTAAGTTCAACAGGCTTTGGGCAGCTGTGCAAGTGAAAAAACAGAATCAACAGGAAGCAAGGCACATTTATTCCACATGAGCCATGTGAGAAAACTTCAAGTTGCCTGAACAGGGCAACACCAAAAAGCAATTTCAAATTGTGAAGTTAACACACACACACACACACACACACACACACACACACACACACACACACACACACACACACACACACACACACACACACACACACACACACACACACAGGGCTTAATCATTTTGGGTTTAGCCACTATACAGAACTATAATTTTTGCTTGTTTGTTTTTATATAAACAAGCTCTATCTATCAAAATCATAACCAGTTCAACTCCAGTAATGACTTGAATCAAATACATGGTAACATTTTTTTGTATTTAAACTGACCAAGTACAATATGACTTCAATATGAGGTTAACAGAGCAGATTCATACATTAGTTCCCAAAAAAGCACTTATGATTATTTAGACAAAAATGTGTTTTGCATAAGGACAAAATTGTTTAGTGTCATACTGACCTTTATCTGAGTTTATCCACTGGGTGCCACCCAGAAAAAGCTACACTAAATATAATGAAAACATCATTTGCCATTGTCATTTCCATTTTATTTTTAAATGATATTGATATAATAGTCTTAATTTAATAATAAGCATATTTTTTAGAAAAAAATCTTTTTTATTAAACATAAAGCAACCCATTGGCAAAGTGTCTGAGGAGAACTTTAGTATTTTGCCTGATTCATGTCTATGGCAAGTTCTAATCATTAGTACATATTTATAGTCTAATTCAGGTTTCCAATCAAGTAAGATTGTCTAGCAATGTCAGATATATGTCTTATGCATTGCTAAAGTGTGTGTAGCATATTCAACAGGGGAGAATACATTTTAGTGGATAATGCCAGTAATCACCAAGAAGTCAAGCTTTTGATTTAGCAAACAACATTCTGAAAGGGAAAGGGACTTGGTTTAGTGGCAATGCTTCAAGGGAATACACTCAAATTACATGCAGTGATCCAATCATAGGACTCCATCCTCTACCACCTCTGTCGTATTTTATGAACATGAGGCTTAGAGAATACAACTAAGACCTACACACATGTAGAAACACTACTAAAACAATCTTATGTAAATAATAATATTTGGTTTTATAATACATCTATGTATATAAAAATATACAAATGTATATATTTATATAATTAATATATGTTATATGTACATATATGTATATGTATTGATCTTAGAATGTTTCAACCAGGTTAAAAAATATTTGAGTCATTGATTTTGAACCATACTCAAACTGACGTTTGTAGACCTATTAACCTTATAAATCCTGTCAAAACTTTAAAGATAATGAAACTAATGAAAACTTTGACATTCACCTATGTTAAAAAAGTTGAGTGGAGAGTGTGATATGACTTTCTCATGTACTCTGGTGCCTCACATTTGACCATGTCCCCTGGAGGGGGAGACCTGGTGGCACTCAGAGGAAGGACAGCAAGTACCCAAGAAGAGACTTGATACCCTATGAGAATATACAGGGGGACGTAATCCCCCTCAGGAACAGTCATAGGGGAGGGGAATAATGGGAAAATGGGGGGGGGGAATGGGAGGATACAAGGGATGGGATAAACATTGAGATGTAACAAGAATAAATTAATAAAAAAAAATAAATTAATTAAAAAAAATAAAAATAAAGGTTTATATGGTGGAGGATCTTTTGGGTATATTCCCAGGAGTGGAATAGCTGGGACTGTAGGGAATACTATTCTAATTTTTCTGAGAAAGCACCAGATTGATTTCCAAAGTGTCTGTGCAAGTTTGCAATTCCAGCAGCAACATGGTGGCAGGAGGACAGTAGAACAGCGGACTGCCTCTGACCAGAACTCTGGTGCCCAAGATTTGATCACTGCCCTCTGGTGGAGAGGCCCTGTGGAAACACTGAGGAAGGCATTGCAGGCTATCCAGATAAGACCTGATAAACTGTGGTCAGTGGGGGAAGAGGACACCACCTATCAGAGGTCTAGGGGAGGGGATTAGAGCAGAAAAGGGAGAGAGGGTAGGAACAGGAAATAAGAGCAAGGAGATCACATTTGGGATGTAATGTGAAAATAAAATAAAATAAAATAAGGGTTCATGATATAGTTTGTTACTATTAGAGAGAAGCAAAGTGACACCCTAAGCAATATTGATAATATTTGGCAAGGAGAAGCTATTTTGTAATTTACTCATGTGGCAGACCAGATCCCAGAGAATAATTAAAGAATTCAACATATAATCATAGACTTTTGTATCGTTTTGTTATGTGATCAAACATTTAGAGAACATTCTCTGCCTCTCTAAAAAACAAAGAGGATCAGCTGCGGACTATATAAACACATAATCTATAATTTAAGAATATTTTTAAAAGATGCCGGGACATGGGACATTTAATTTTTTTCCTTATTGGTTTTTTGAGACAGGGTCTTTTTATGTACGTCTGGTTCTTTTGGAACTCAGTATGTACACAGGATGCCCTTGAACTCATAGGTCTGTACGTCTCTGCCTATGCAGTGCTCTGATGAAAGCTATGTGCAAAACTCATTATTCTTTTATTAACATACTTTACATAAACTTACAAGGCTGCTCTGAAAATCTGATCGATTTTATTGTAGTTTGTTATACTAATAATTCATATAAGCATTACTTTTATTTATGTATTACCCATGTTTCCAAGTTACAATTATTGGTTTCGATCATCTGGGTCTCACTATAAAAGGAATTTAAAGTTGTATGTATGCCGCATAGAGTTTCAAGGTTTGCCTTCCAGTCGGATTATTGTGTTACAGTGGTTTGCTGGTTCTGCTCAGTGGTAGAGCATATGCCAATGACTTCCTGTGGCTAATGTCTTGATTTAGGTCATTGACCAAAAGTAAGAGATAAGGGATTAAAAATTGCATGTCATGTAATTTGCAAAGCAACAGAAATTTTCTAAATTTTATTCTTGATTTTAATTCATTATTAGCCTTTGTAGGGTCACTGTTAGCAATATAATATTATACATATTAACAATTTTACTGATCAAATCATTGTTATTATCATTTCCATCCTTCCACTGCTAACTCATCTTTTCAGTTCTGGAGTTCAATATAGTGACTATGAGGGACTAGGGAGACAGGAGAGTGCTTGAGATAGCTGAGGTAATGGGCTTACTTTACATGGGAAATTCTCTTGTTGTTTTGACTTTATTTTCTGGTTTTCTGAATGGATGTTTAGTTCTTTGGAGGGTCTGAGTGCTTCTCACTCTTCCTTAATCTGTCTGGCCTAGGGTTTGTGGTCCCTTTTTTCCATTATCAGTCCCTGGCCTCCCTTTATTAAGTTCTTATCAGTTAGTGCTTTTGCTCTTTCTAGCTCTCCTATTAGGGTCCCTGGAAGATACACAAAGTAGGGTACTGGGGAGCCATGTTTTTCCATGGTGAATTGACAATTGCCTTAAATTTGCTGGAGCTCAGAAGCACATTCATCTGCCATCTGCCTCAAACATTCTTATGTTTATGTTCAAGCATTGCTACAAGGCTCCAATTGAACTATAGATATTCTCCCAAATGGTTATATATAACATATTGGTCAATAGAATTGAACCATTAGTGAAATTACCATAGTAGTCAACCAGCAATTATGGAAAGAGATGAGTCATTTTAATAATACATACTGGAAACTAAGAATGCATTCAATGTAAAGAATGAACAGATTTAGATAGAAGAAAATGTGATTATTTATAACTCCTCAGATATATTGAAATAACTAAAAAGAAGCAACTAGGCAATGCCTCAGAAAAAAAAATGCTTAGAGGTAATTTCTTCCTAGATATAGAAATTATTACCAGCCCCCTTCTAATTTTCTGACACTTACTAAGATATGTTGGCCATAAATATTTCCATGCAAATTTTATCATCTGGAGGGATAATTTAAATTTTAATGTGTCTTAAAGAAATAAAATTATGTCACCTTTCCCTTCCCTTTCCTCCCTTCAGTACTACCCATGTATCCTACCTACAACCTCTCCCCACATCCGTCTATTGTCATGTTATAGCCACTTTTTTAAATTGTTGTTACGTGCATGTATTTGTGTGTTCATGTGAATACACACACACACACACACACACACACACACACACACACACACACACACGTAAACCGATAACATGACCATTGTATTGTTAAGGGGACAGTTTTTATTGTAGATATGAGAGAGAAGAGCCAGAAGTAGAAGAGAGAGTAGAATGAATATAGCCAGAAGACTGGACCTGGCCATAAAAGAAGCAGGAGCATAACAGAGAGACTGGGAGTGAGGGGTGTACAAAGGAGAGGGAAGACCCCATGAGCTGCATTGAATTTAGGGAGGAATGGTGGTGAGGAAAGCACATGTGTTGGTATGTTTTGCTCTATTTGTTAGTGATAAATGAAAGGAGTCCTTCATGTAGAGAGAAACTAGAATCACAAATTTTTAAAGAATGCTGGCTTTTTTTTTTCCAATTACCAAAAATCCTCTTATAATCAAGATTGGCTCTATTTCTGGATATTTGAACTGCCTTTTAGAATTTTGGGAAATGGAGTTTCCTTGGACCAGATATCATCTATCTATATCCAATCTGCTGAGTTAATTTTTTCTTTTCTTTTTTTTTTTTTTTATTAATTTATTCTTGTTACATCTCAATGTTTATCCCATCCCTTGTATCCTCCCATTCCTCCCCCCCCCCCATTTTCCCATTATTCCCCTCCCCTATGACTGTTCCTGAGGGGGATCACCTCCCCCTATATATTCTCATAGGGTATCAAGTCTCTTCTTGGCTACCTGCTGTCCTTCCTCTGAGTGCCACCAGGTTTCCCCCTCCAGGGGACATGGTCAAATGTGAGGCACCAGAGTACGTGAGAAAGTCATATCACACTCCTCACTCAACTTTGAAGAATATTCTGACCATTGGCTAGATCTGGGAAGGGGTTTAAAGTTTACCTCCTGTATTGTCCTTGGCTGGTGCCTTAGTTTGGGCACACAACAAGAAAATTTGCTCAACCATGTTCATAGCAGCCTTATTCATAATAGCCAGAACATGGAAACAGCCTAAGTGTCCCTCAATAGAAGAGTGAATAAAGAAACTGTGGTACATATACACTATGGAATACTACTTAGCTATTAAAAACAAGGAATTCCCGAAATTTGTGGATAAATGGATTGAGCTAGAAATGATCATAATGAGTGAGTTAACCCAGAAGCAGAAAGAGTTAATTTTTTAATATGTATACTGTTCCAAGGCTGATATATGTACATGGGTATGTATATACATATATATTTATGTATATATACAGGATGTAGTCCAGCTGGTCCAATACAATGGCTGTCTACCAACAGATAGTGCAAGAATCAGTCCATGAGATTAAATGTCTCAGTATATGGTGGAAGAAGTAAGCTCTAATGCCAGCAAAGAAATGGAGTTGCTAGCCAGAGTGAAGGTGGGTCTTCCCTTTCAAATGAGTCAATCAAGAAAAATCACTCTCAGGTGTACCCACTTATTTAGGTTTTGACTAATTCCAGATGTCGTCAAGTTGGTAACCAAGAATAGCCATTTCATATGTTCACATGGCAGTTGATATTACTACTGTTGCAGTCTTCTTTGAGAAGGACCCATTTACAGGAATGGGAGTTTTACCACAGACTTCTCAGTACTCTAGCCCTAAAATTCTTTCAATTCCTCTTCAGAGACGTTTCCTGACCCATAGATGCAGAAACTGGTATATAGATGTGTCTATTGGAGTGGAGCTCCCCACAATCTATTGATCTCTGCTTTTTGTCCAGTTTTGAATAAATGTTAAAACACAGTAAATTTTCAACAATGTGCGCATCTCAGAAAAAAATGGTGTCTTAGATCTACTACAGTATAAAAATGTAATAAAATTTCTCTGATAAAACTTGCAGCATTATGTCTACTAAGTATTTGAGATGAATGATCAGACTGCTAAGAGATGTATCTATCCTTCCATCCAAAGAAGGCTACCAATGATTGACAATAAGCAGAGGAAAAAATATTGTAGAAGTCTCTGCCAAGTTTTTTAGATTTTACAAAATTTTAATGTATTTATGACTTTATAGACAAATTTATCTTTCAGAGATGTGTGTTAATGAACTAATTGCTCTGTATTTGCAAGGTCTTCTAAGAAATAAACATTCAGTTTAGGATGTAAGAGTAATTTGCTGCATCTCCCTGAGGGATATTCTCTATATAATACTTTTTTATGTAGGTCATTTTCAATAATAGAGTAATGGCATTTTCAGAAGTTCCCTTAGGACACTTTTTCAAAATATAATATTTTATTTTCACATTTTTATGTACAGCTGAGCTTAAGCAATAAAGGTCACAGCAACATTCTATAGGTGCTTTTACATGAAGCATTAATTTATTTTAAAATCTCAATTTTCCTTGAAGCTTGAAAAAAGTAATTGTGGCTTTTATTCTTGTAAAATAATGTATTTATGGGGTATAAAGTTGTTTTGCTAATCAACTTTTCTTAAAAAATAGTTCCTTAACTTGAACAATTTCATACATACCTGTACAAAACTCTAAGTTCTGTGGTGACATGCATCTCTTTACAGCTTGGCCTTGAAGTAATTGCTAATAATTACTTTAGTATCTTCAGGCTTTAAAGGATGTTTTTCTTGCATATTGTGTGACTCTTGATTTCTGCAGCCATTTAAAGAGTTCTGTTGTTAAAGGAATAATAAACTGTCTGGCACGATTAAGTAGAAACTTGGGATAGACGAAGCAGTGTAATTACATTTTATTTGAGGGCAGTCAAAATCGCTTCAGTTCCAAAGTTAGATGCAATACAACAGTTTTTCAATGTGCCTATTTTGTCTTAGTTATGTTACTTTAGCGTGCCCTCCTATCTCTTTAAACCATTATGATCTGGACCACCTTAGCCAAGAAAAGGTTTGTGGCTTTCACCAGATTGTCATGGGAGGCAAGATGGGAGACATCCCACCCAAATACTGTGCTAAGGTGAATGATATGATTCTAAATTGTCCGTTTTCTCAATAAGGCTCTCATGAGTCTTCTGAATGCATTAATAAGTTACCGTTGTCAAGGGGCACTTTGAGAATGCAATTAAATGTCTCCTGAAGGAAGCTCTCTTGGATAACTCAGTACAGCACTAGTAGTCCTTCCATGCTGGACACAGAAAATACCAGGAATGAGGCACATTACAGAAATACAGAATGCATAGAGATGGTGAAAGAAATAATTCAAGATGAGATTTCAGGAAGAAACCTGCCTGAAGACTTTATGGCTTGATCCTGGAGAAATTATTTCCAGATTATTGGTTATTGAAGAGAAAATGTTTGTTGTTCTAAGACAATAAACTTGTGGTAATATGTTATCACCCAAAGTACATCTATAGCCTCTGGTAAGACATTACAGAACAAAATATGTAAAACCTAGAAGACATAAATAACTCCTGTTAAGAAATAGTAATTTGGGGCTATTGAAATTGTGAGGGGTTGGGTAGAGAAAACGAGTGGTCAGGCAACTCGTTGTATGAGTTGAGTAAAAGCTATGTACTGTATATGTGGTCTATATTGCTCAGGAACAACTTTCAACAGTGTAACAGGTATAGAAACATAAAACTGACTCCTACTGTCCATTCATTATTACCACAGCTGTTCAAATAAGTCTCGTGGCCATAATAAAGATTCTGCTTGGCTGCCTTCTAGTCTGGACTATAATGAACTTCCAACCCATTCAGTTTGTTGTTTCATACATTCCTTTAAAAAGTATAAAGGGGAGAACAAAAGCCTGAATAAAAATAATCCTGTCAGGTCTTAGAAACTGAACTCAGGACCCCAGAGTGGTGGCACACACTTGTAATTCTAGCACTTGGGGAGGCAGAGGCTAGCAGATCTCTGTGAGTTCGAGCCCAGCCTGGTCTACATAGGTAATATAGGACAGCCAAGGCTACACAGAGATAGGCTGTCGCAGGGGAAAAAGAAAAATAAGAAAAAAGAAACTGCTCAAAATGTTCCATTTAGTATCTTATATTAAACCTCAGGTTGAGGCTTCCCTTAACCTCTATTTTTAGCAAAAAGATAATAGATTAGTAAATTTATTATAATTCTTTGCTCTGTGGTTTGACATAATCACCAATTGTGCATTTTAAGGAAATATTGTACATAGACAACATTTAGATTACTGCCTAACAGGTGTCAAAGATAACTGCATTACTAATTATGTAGTTCTTCTGAAACATCAGTCGTGTGATTAATATTTCTTTCAGAATGATGAATCAAAGCTGAGTGTAGTTGGTTTTGTCAGGCTGAGTGCTGCAAGACAGTGTCCAAACTGTGATATCCTGGGCTATAGAATGTTTAAATGAAGAAGCAAACAAATGAATAAAGAAAGAAGGGATGGATAAATAAATAAACTACATGCATAATAAGTGATCATGAAAAATGGAAACATTTACTTTTAAATTTTGAAATGATATCCTGTGCTCTAGTGATACAGGCAAGTGGAAGATGGGTCTTCTGTAAGGCCAAAGAAGAAAATAAAGGACTGTGTATGTATACTGGGAATCATCAGCATGTAAGGTCATATTGTAATGAGTTTACCCAAGCCAATTACATACAACTACTGCGAAACATTCCAACGAGCTAGGGTTCTGGAGAAGCTTGTGCAGTAGGGAAAGGAAACTGAAGCATTGACATTAGAGGCTGACTGTAACATAGAGTGGAATTTGGAATGAGGAAGATTCTATTTCCCACATCACATCCACGAGTCACCATTGCTCTGTGGAAACAAGCAATATTATGAGTTTAAAGGAGCTCCAATGAGTTCAGAGACATGATGAAGTCTGAGCAATTGAACTTTAATTGATAACAGATAGAATATAGAAAAAAAAACCCACATGTCTTTGCATCTCAACATGAGGTTCCTGAGCATCAGCGCAGCAAAATTTTCTGAGGAATTTGCATAAATGGGTGGATTCAGGACACATGCCACACTTCCTGTCTCATAATCTGCATTTTAAAGGTTTCCTCAAGTGATTCATGAGTGTATTAACATTTGAGAAGCAGTTAGAAAATGACATTTCAATTAAAAGTGGTGGTAAAACAATCCAAGTGTAAACACACACAGATACATGTACAATGATAAATTGCATGGAGCACACTGGAGGTTTTTGGGGGAGGTTGTTTTATTTTATTTGTTTTGTTTTGTTTGCTTTGGCCTTCAAATTACTGATCTTCAGACATCATTTAAAGTTTGTAAATTATACCATATCTTGAGATATTTGGTTGTGTGTCTGTGTTGGGGTGTGTGCTCTTGTTTTTTTAGATGATTGCCTGAATGTGCATGCTATAACGTGTGGATATCAGATATCAAACTCAGATGTAGGGCTATGTCTTCTACCTTGTTTGATATAAGATCTATTATTGGTCATACTGCATACACGGTCCATATTAGATTGCATACATGTTCTTGGGTATTCTTCTGTCTCCCATGCCCCCATAAGGATGCTAGAATTACATATGATCACACTATGTATCTGGCTCCTACATGGGTTCTTTGATTCAAATTCAAGTCCTGAAGCTGCACAGCAAGTGTTTTCCTAACTGAGCTATCTTCTCAGCTTCAGGGATCTTTGATTATTTAATGAGGTGTGCTCCCTAACTTGTCTGAGGGTTACAGTCATATGGGACCACTTACTATCTAAGACTGTGAGAAGAAAAATGCTTAACCTCAGACGTGAGTACCAAATGAAAACTGTGGAGACATACCACAGTTAAAAATCTTTTATTGAATGTGAAGTTCGCCCATCTCGATTATTACTAATATATGTGGAATGCAGAGCACAGTGGACACTGTGTAAAGTAAAATTACTACCCAACATTTTTTCTAACTGCTTGGATTCAGACAAGCAACTGCCACATTTTTAAGAAATTAAAATTATATATTCTAATTTTTCAGTTTGATTTTCCTGGATATTAATGTTATGAACTGGTTTCCAGGAGAAAATAAAGCAAAAACTCAAACCAAAATAACAATAACAAACAGCACGCGCTTTAAAGATTTCACAAGGCTGAGCTGGAGAGATGGTTCAATCATTAAAGGCTAGGCTCACAATCCAAAGTATAAGATTCCACAAGGCAGCTGGACCATTTAAATTCAGTGATTTTTAGAGAGATGTAATACTACAGATTCAGACATCTTGTTTTATAACTGTAAAAGCTCATGAAACTGTTACCGTGTTGTGGTGTCTGAATCCATCTATCAAGCCTAAGCTTTAAAACACACTGCCTGCTATTTGCCGTAACAGGAAAGTTTTGCTTTTATGTGGGCACTCAGTCTTTTACAGGTGACTTCCTTGTCTCATAATTAAGATTTTCTCTTTAAAACTTGATTCAGTCTAAATAACATATAGTTATACTTTCTGTGAACAAAATCACTTCACAGGAAATAGAGAGTAAAGCTGTGATCAGTACATGAATGATTTATTTATAATGAAAGTCATCAAACTCCATTAAAAACTAGAGTAAACTCCAGAATAAAGTAAATGTGATCTGCAATAATGTAAACAAGGTGTTCCAAATCAAATATGGTCAAAATTTGAATGTTAGTTTACATAATCAATGAAGGTCTGTTTTATTAAACTGGTGTCTTTGAATTGATTACAACATAAAATTGTATTGAGAAATAAATAGAAATGCATAAAATTACCTGAGACAATTTTCTTTTGAAAATTTACATGCCGTAAATGAGAAAAGGTCTATTGCTATTTATACAATGCAGAAAAAGGCAGAAGATGTATAAGCAAGTGCTCTCCATTTAATATAAGCTTTATAGTCTGCCACATATCAATATTTCTCTGGAAAAGAGCATGACTTCAGGTGGCCCTAGGTTATTGTATTTAGATTGTCTTCTTCTGCAACTGTTGGCTTTCCGTCTGTGATTAAGAAGAGAAACAACGCTGTATGAAGAATGTGTAAAGTATCAGCTGTACTGTTACATGTAGAAATAAGTGTCTTCGCTGGAAATATAATTTCACATTCCAAAACATAGATAATGCAACCCAAAGGATAAAATAATCTAACAGAATAATAGAAACATAATGTTTGTTTGCAGCATAGTGTTCTTTATTTATAATATAAGAATAATCCTGAAATACTTGGCCATCAGGTTCTATGGCTAACAAACACAGTGACATTAAGAAGTAATAAATATGAAGAGCTCATGCATCAAAATCCAGACTTTTCATCTTAATCCATAGATAAGTGCTATGGGCTATGAAATCTGGAATGACTTTCTCCAAATCCACTCTGATTCGTTGTTCTGTTAGAACTCATTTGAATTTCTGATGACCACGGGGCTCTAAGTTTAAGGATTTATTCTGAGTTTAGATATTTTGTACTACAAGCATTTGAACCTAACATTAATTAAATTAAAGTGTTAGTGGAAGACTGAGTAAATGGTGACTTTTTTTCTCAAAAATAAAGATATTTTTGGTCAGTGTCCAGAATTCACATCCCTTCCCAACCTTGGGTGTACTCAAGTCCCTGAATGAATTGAGTGGCTTTGCAGTTATGCGCTGTGCATCCTCCCACTTACTTTAGACAATCCTTAGACTGATGTGTTAGCCTCTTGCCAGTCTGGCAAGTATCTGAGAATGGCTTCAAACTTAACCAGCTCTTAGTTTATGCTTTGCTTGGCCACATTCCTCTGAGCTGATGTCAGAATAGGATGTCCTGGTAACAGAGTATGGTGGAGAAGGCTATTCATATCTTGCTTTCAAGTAGAACTGATTCAGAGAAAACTAGCTGATGTTATGTCCTCCACACAATTACACACAGAATGCTCTAATATTCCTGCGCCAATCCATTACTTTAACGCTTATACCACATCCCAATAATAATAGGCTGGTAACCAGACCTTTAACATATGAACGTTTGAAAAGGATTCCAGAAGCCAACTGTTATATTTGTGGTGACTTGTAACCTTTAGACAGTGCCATATAATATCTTGTAAAAAATTCACACTTGAAAACCACACAATGAAGTTACAAAAAAGAAGAAAAAAAAAAAAAAAAAAAAAAAAAAAAAAAAAAAAAAAGAAAAGGAAAGAAGAAAGAAAGAGAGAAATAAAAAAAAATTTGTGTTGGGTTGCATTCATCTCTGTCTTAAGTCACATGTGACCCACACACCACAAGATGGATATTTCTTCTGGAAGGACAACAAGAAAAGTGATGGAAGATATTTATAACAGACATATATTTAAAAATGTCTTTAAGTACACATGAAAGGTATGTGTTAATGTGTGTGCACATAAGGTGCATGTAGAAGCCAGAGTCACTCTTGAGAGAAGTTGCATAAGGACTGTCCACTCGTTCTGAAACAGTTTATATGTGTTGTGTATCTTGTCCTTTAGGCCAGGCTGGTTGGCCTTCCAGCTCCCCAAACATTCTGTTTCTGCCCGTACCGCCCCCCCCCATTGGGGTTGCATGCATAGACCATTGCATCCAGTGCTGGAGATGGAATTCAGGCACTCATACAGCCAAATGTAAACAACTGACCTTTCTTTCCAGCCACAAAAGCTAAACAATTTCAAAGAATATGTTTCTCTACCATTGCGAATATCTTCTCTTTACCACCTTGGCTATGGTGGAAAACTTACTCAAATTTTCTACATTCTACATACTCTGGTGCCTCACATTTGACCATGTCCCTTGGAGGGGGAGACCTGGTGGCACTCAGAGGAGGGACATCAGGTTACCAAGAAGAGACTTGATACCCTATGACCATATACAGGCGGAGGTAATCCTCCTCAGGAACAGTCATAGGGGAGGGGAATAAGGGGAAAATGGGAGAGAGGGAAGAATGGGAGGATACAAGGGATGGGATAACCATTGAGATGTAACAAGAATAAATTAATAAAAAAAAAGAGAAAAAATTTTCTACATTCATCCCATGGTTTAACCTGTTCAGCTGACCGCTGTGTTATAAGATTTCACATAAAATCGGAGTTGCTGTGACACCAAAGCATAGACATCTGTAGTACTTTTTTTGGATCAGAGCAGAGTAGTAACCCATAACATTTAGCCCCATGTGACATTCTATACAAGTACTGTTTTTCCATATAGGAAAATAGTATGAAACAGAAAGAAATATAATGGGAGTTTGCCCAAGGGTCAATATTCCTTTCAGTGTCTGACACCAGCTCTTCTTTTGATAATTATTTGTTTTGACCATGTTTAGATTTGTAAATAAATTAGCCTTGCTGATTTTCACAGTAACTAAAAAAAAAAAAAAAAAAAAAAAAATACAAAGACTAAAGAATATATAATAGTGGATATAACACATCTTTCAAGAATTTACACTTCTGGGCTGGAGAGATGGCTCAGAGGTTAAGAGCACTGGCTGCTCTTCCAAAGGTCATGAGTTCAATTCCCAGCAACCACATGGTGGCTCACAACCATCTATAACAAGATCTATATCCATAATAAATAAATAAATATTAAAAAAAAAAGAATTTACACTTCTGACATTTCTTTCAGCTTGCCCTAGACATGCACAAACTATAACAATAATATTCAAGTTACTCTATATAATGATACATCATTTTCTCTTCTACATAGATTACAAAAAAAAAAAAAAAAAAAAAAAGACATAAAAAGAAAGAACCTGAAGGTAGAAATAACCTAGTAAAACTAATAAGTTTTGTTGTAGTGTTCTTATACAAACACTA
Source organism: Acomys russatus (assembly GCF_903995435.1). Classification (NCBI taxonomy): domain Eukaryota; kingdom Metazoa; phylum Chordata; class Mammalia; order Rodentia; family Muridae; genus Acomys; species Acomys russatus. The sequence continues at coordinate 34,240,415 of NC_067154.1, read as the reverse complement.
AAATGAACTTAAAATAAGTGGCTCAGCATATTTATTTCCCTGAAATTTTATTATAAGAAGGATGATTAAGGGAAGAAACCAGTACAAAAAGTTTACATTTTCTTCAGTGGGCTAATAGCAGTAAACCCAAAGCAAAATTGCTAATTACAGGTCTGTGAATGGCCAGGGGCCCACACAAGAAGACAAAAGCTAAACAGGAAAAGGCTGGGGGATCAGGTCAGGAATTTAAGATTAGCCTGGGCTTCTTAGTTGGTGTGGTAGTGTGCCCTTTTAAACTTTGCATTTAGGAGGCTGAAGAAGAACACCTTAAAATTTGAGGCCATCTTTGTCTGTGTTCTAAGGGCCAGGCCAGCAAAAACTTCATAATGGAACTCTATCTCCAAAAGGGAAACAACAAAAAATCTTTATAAAAGAAAAACAGCTTAAAACCTAATCTTATGTAAATCTTAGGTAAATGGCTATAGCAAGTTGAAATCAGTGGGTGTAGCTCTCACTTTAAGGTGCTTACTGATGCTCTGGCATGCCCACTGATACTAACCAAAACAACCGGGCAAACCACAAGTTAAAATATAATGTATCATTTTACATACTATGTTTATTAATGCCTTTGGAATTTCATACCTCCATGCAATGTATTTAGACCAGATTCATCCCTGCTGCCAACCTGTCTCATCCCAGGTGGCTGTGGTACTTATTCACAAACTTCTTTACATAACCCATGAGTTCAGCTTCTGTTACCAGTGTCTTCATGGATGCAATGCCATTCAAGGGAGCATGAGCAGACTACCTCTGGCCCCACTTTGAAGCCATTGAATTTCCTCTTCCTGAATGGCTTAATCTTTCTACTTCTCTGTAACATTCTCCCAGTAAGAGATCACTTCATGTTATGCTTACATGTGCTTATATGTGGGAAATTACTCAAATTATTCTATTCAGAAAGAACCATTAATGCTTAGCCAAAGTCATCTAACTATCCCCAAACATTAGTGCTAGAGCTTAGGTCCTTGGTACCCTGTTTCTACATTAACTCTTTATGTGTCTCTCTCTAGATTTCTCTTTATAGAAACTGTTAAAAAACAATCTGCCTATCATCTATCTAAATGTCTCTTTGTCTGACCTAATAGATCTTTAAGTAAAAGTTACTTAAGAAAATACAAAAGGTCTACAAGTGTATTTATAACATTTATTTGTTTCTTTATGTTCATTTATAACCATGTATCATGCCTGATAAAATTCTTGAATAACAATTTATATTATTTAATGGTAAGAAACTGTTTTGAAAGCTACAGATTGCATAATATACCAAAATTTGGGTCTGAATGTCTTAAAAAAATCAATTAACCTTAAGAATATCTTTAAGGATCTTAAGAACATTATATAATGAGACTAAAAGCCAGCCTGGTGCTCTATGAAGAGCTAAGCATCCCTAAATTCAGTGACTGTTCTCCTATCTTTCACAGTACCATTCTTTCCTACCCTATCATCCCACGACTTTAACACCAATTATGTCCAAGGTAGATGGATATGATGTAAGGGTAGTGTTATATTCACTTTATTTTTCTGTTTTTGTTTTTGTTGTTTTACAACACAGGGTTTCTCTGCATAGCCTTGGCTGTCCTGGGCCTACTTTGTAGACCCCCTTGCCTCTGCCTCCCTAAATGCTGGGATTAAAGAAATGTACCATTACACTTAGCTGATATTCACTTTGTTAACTGTTCTAAAGCAGGTACTTCTCACAATGCCCTGTGTAGTTAGTGTTCAGCAGAATTTTACAGAATAATAAACATTGATTCTAAGAGAAAACCAGAACAGTACAAAACACTGTACTCCATGAAAGTGAATCAATGAGTCAAACTTGTGTTTCACATATAATTATAGACATAGCACATTGAATGAGGCAAATCTAAAAATAAACTTGTATGTTTTCCTTTTAGGGGTTCAATGAAAACTTAATTCTGTTGACATTTCTGAGGTAACTTCGAGAAAAGAAAAATGAATCCAATTAATGAAGCTGTAAAAGTAAAGGTTAAAGGTCTCTGTGCTGGCTCGGAGATAATGTTACATATCAAACTTGTTATTCACTACTTTGTCTCCATTGATCTCTAAAAGGAGGGAATACATTTAACAGAAGTTAAATAATTCATTTATTAGCTGTCACAGACTATTGCTAGGCAAAAGACTTTGCTGTTGGGGAGCTTTTGGTGGGAGGTTTGTGGAATCAGCATCTTTTATCCTAATTACTTAAGGTCTGCCTTTAAGCAGTGGATATCTTTAATAATTCTCAGAACATTTTCAACCTCATAAAATTTTAATTAACAATTAGCATTGTTCATAGATCATCACTATGAACTGCTGCTAATTGCTCAGTACTGCTCGGGAAGCTGAAGACTGATTCGCCACGTTTCTTTCCACCAGTGGATTTTTCATGGGTTGAAACAAACAAAAATTAAAACTCATCTATGTATGAATGCCCCCTCTCCAAGACTAAAATTACATTAACAAAACCTGAAAGAACATGGCCTGAAACTTTGCTACTCTCCAAAAATGAAGATGCATGGAGATTTCAAGATGCCTGTTATAGATGGACCAGTGAGGGCATGGAAGTTTGCTTGGGGAATGTGAAACAGAAATGACCCTTGAAGGAGCCAGTAATGAAATGAAAACAGGCCAGGCAAAAGGCAGCTGTAAGCTCACGATCCTATTGCAAGAGGCGGGCTTTGGTTTAAGTAAAAAATGTGCTAACTCTGTAGATGTCGAGTCACTAAGTACGCCACAGCAAATGTAAAAGTGAGAAATTAGTTTGAACTTTGAAAGTGTGACTGGGTTACAGACTGTCCCCCCCCCCCCCCTTTTAAAAAGGCTCATAGAGAAATTTAAATTAAATATCCAAGGAAGTAAGTAATCTTTGGAGATTTCAGAGAGAAATCGTTTAAAGATGTATGTTTAACCAGGAGAAAAGTGTTTGCTTTTGAAGAGATGAGAATACAGGTCATACAGGAACGAACTGGAAGGTTATTCTAAAGAGCAGATTTTTAAGTATAGAAATAAGTCTAAATGTGAACTTGTTTGAAATAGTGTTATCAGCCATGGGCTTCTACCTCCGCCTCCACCTTGTTCAGTGATGTGGCCTGTGAACTCTTGCCATAGTCCTTACGATCAGCTGCTTCTATTTCAGCAAGTAGTTTATTACATGCAAAAGAAAAAGCAGAGAAGGATCAAGGTAGTCCACAATGCTGTGCGTGTTAAAAATTTAATAGTGCCAAAATATATTTAGCAAATATTTACCTCCAGTTATTGTCTTCTTATTTTAATTGCTGTCTAGGCATAATGCAAACATGTCTTAGCCTTTATTCTTTTTTGATGAGTCCCTGTATTCTTCCTCTTGTTAAGTTTTTATTTTTATTTTTGAAGCCTTGCCTCCTGTAGCCCAGGCAAACTTAAACTCCTGAGTTTCTTGTTTCCATCTCTCAATGCCGTGGTTGCAGGAGTTAAGATCAGGCTAAGGTGACTCTTTACTTTTAAATGTTTCAGACCTAAGTATTCTTGCCTACCATTTAACCTCATTCCAAACAATTAATTGCAACTTTTCAAAGGATCATTTATCTCTTGACCATTTAACAAAATAAAAAACACTAGTTAAACACACACACACACACACACACACACACACACACACACACACACACACCTATAGATTTCCTTAACTATTAGGCAATTGTTTTTCATTATTGGATGAGATTCCTTTTCTCAACAATTAAGAATTCTCTTTTAAAATACAGGTTAAGATACATGCTTTATTTGGATTTCTGATAAAAAGTAAAAGTAGACATTAAGAGATGAAAATTTCTCCTTGAATTTTATTATTCATGTACTTCAATTAGCAATTTAGCCTTAGAGATTTTATTTGAATATTTGCCTTTGCTTATGTTTGTTTATTTTCTCTCTCCTACTTATTTGTATGTGTGGTCTGACTATGTTGCCAATGTTAGACCCAAGCGTAGCTGGGATTATACTAAAGTATTACCAAACTCAGTTTATTTTCAATTAAATGCATTATAAATGTAGAAACTAGATCAGGAAATAAAAGCCTAATATGGTCATCAGTTCCAGTGGTTTTATGTTTATATTTTCTTATGTTGTAGAGTGATTACAAATGATTAGATGTGGCTTTCTTATGGAAACAAATATTGAGATTTATTAAAAGTTTTTAAAATTTACATTTATAGAATTCATATAAACAAAATAGTAATCACAATGTAGAAGAAATGGTATCTATGTAACTATTTATAGCATTCTTCTTTAATAGCACTGTTTTTCAGATACTATATTGAATTTTGTTTCTGTGCATTGTATAATTTACATATTTTAATTTATAATATCTGTTTTTATACTTTCTTATAAATTTAAGTGTATCCCCATGAATTTTAAGATATGAATCTGTAATGATTCATATGCCATAGGATTAATCAAGATCAGTTATATCTGTTTACCCATATGTGTTTTTTTTGTCATCTGCATTTTTGAATATACAAATGAAGATGGAAAGAGTAAAAAAGAGATTTTTATTGATATCAGTGATTTTATTTGCTTTTGTGTTCATCTTAAAAATATGGAGACTAATATCTCTGAATGTCTTATTTCATGAAAAGATAATATCACAGCTCTATTTTTTCTCTGACAATATTTTGAAGGAGAATTTAACTGATTTCTTTCTTGCTTTCTCTGTCTCTTGTCCTCTACAGATGGACCTCTGGGTCCCCGTGGATTAGCTGAAGCTACAGAGATGTGCACACAAGAGTGTCTGGTTTTGGGTCACTCTGATAATTGCTGGATGCCTCCTGGCTTGGGTCCATACCAACACCCCAAATCTCCTCTTTCCACCTTTGCACCCCAGAAAGAATGGGTCAAGAAAGACAAGCTTGTGAATGGGCACACCTTGACAAGAGCTTGGAAAGAAGACACCAACAGGAATCAATTCAGTGATCGGAAGCAGTATGGCTCCACTGAAGGCCATTTCAACAATGGCAGCCACATGGCAGACATTCCTCTGGCAAATCTGAAGTCCTATAAGCAAGCAGGAGGCACGATTGAGAGTCCTAAGGAGCACCAACTTTAAGATGAAACTGTATTGGACCTAATACCTTTAATCTAAAAAGACGTTTAATAGATCTCTACAACTATGCCCCTTATACTAGGGATACTCATAACTTTGTGTTAGCACCATGGAGAATACAATGCTTTGCAAAAATAAGGGAGAAAATAGTTTTACTAGCCATGTGATGATGTTCTTTCCTAGAATTGATTAAACTCTCCGGCGATCTCTCCATTGTGCTATTTATTTTTATTATTGCATTTTATTTTGACCCTGGACTGCTGCTATGAAAAATAGAATATGCATTGGAGAGTAAGAAAGTTCCATGGATTAGAGTGACTGAAAAAACATATCCAGTTAGAAATCTGTGCTCTTTTTGTCTTTGATTTATGCTGGGACCTCTATACTTGACATTATACTTCAAACAAAACTTTAAAAGATAAGCATTAAACCTATTGTGCTGTTAACACCGTTAGTGGACACTTGTAAGTCAATCAGTGTTAAAGTATTTGTAAATAGAAGCAAGCTACTATTAACAACTTTTATGTACTTATAGCATTCACCTAAAAATGTTGTAGCATAATCCTGTGTTGATGGTTGCTTCTTTCCTTTTTTCAATTTCCCTCTTTCTTATTTTTGTTGTTTCTTTCAGTGAGGTGTTTCTGTGTTAGTAGTCTGTCTTGACACACATTATTAAAAGGATCTTAAACATTTGTATTGTAAAGAGATTCTGAAATTTTGCTTCTTATATGATAACTTATAATGTTAGAACTCTGTAAAAGTATAAAGATAAAATATATTAAAACTTCAAATGCCAATAATAGCAGATAAATACTTCTGCAAATTCTTGGAAATTCAGAACCTCATTTAAATTAAAAATGATTTAATTAGTACCATTAAGAAAGAGAGAGAGTGATGGGAAAGTGTTATCCATCAAATGTGATATAATATTCCATACTTGTTACTCTTACAAAACTAATGTATTAAAATCAGCATATATTGAAGAAAATCATTACTCAAAAATAGTTTCAATTGGGCAAATGTGTCTCCAACTTTGTTGAAATGACAGTTTGTGTTGATCTGCATATACAATACTGTTGTTGTAACACAAGTGTTATTAGACCATAGCCACAAAATATTTAATGTGTTGTGCCTTCATGATGTAACAGAACATTCTCCAGGTAGGGTAGTTGGGGAAAATAAAGGGATAAATCTCTAATTACTGCTGTTTAACTGTTTGTTATCATAGTTGGTCAATGCCTGGCAGGTACCAGCATTTTGTCACTTAGGTCAAGCCAAGAGAGTGACAGTTAATGTTAATAAGATCTCAGTTGCACGTGCAAACAAATCCAAATTTGAACATTCTTAGGAGGTTTTTTGTTAAGGCATGACAGATGATTTAAACAAATAAATAGCATGCAACAAAATGTCTTTATTGAAAGAAGTGAAAGTTATAATAATGCCACGGTTCACCATCAACTTGAAAGTAAAAAAAAAGAAAAAAAAAAAAAAGAAAAAAAAAGTTTTAAAAAAGTGCTAATCTGATAGTTAATTTGTTCTTACCAAAAATAAAGTTACTTTGTAAATAGCAGTTCACATTTTTCCACAGTATAATGGAAAATAATGGGTAGGGGTGCATTGCTTATTGAAGTACATTTTTGTCGGTTTGTGAGGGGTGTTTGATGACTTTGACAAAATAAATATCTAAACAATTATCCTTGTTACTGCTTTGCCAGTTCTACGTTATTTACAATTATTCAGCTCTTGCAATAAATGTTCTGAATTACTGATTGTGTTCTGTTTATTCTTGCTCAACATCCAAATCCATTATTTATCTACATTCTAATACATGTTAATAAAATTCAAGTTTCACCTATAAATCAAGGAGGGTTTATGCGGTTGTAATATCTATGCAGTGAAAACATGATTTCTAGTGAAAATTTTAGTTTTTCAACTGGCCTATGAAAAGATTTCCTTAGGAAGTTCATCATGGAAATTAGTTCATCTAACTCATAACGTGTACTCATAAAGTAAGTCAGAAACTGGACAAGCAACACAAATTTGACAGACCTTTATTTATTTGTGGTGTGTGTGTGTGTGTGTGTTTGTGTGTGTGTGTGTGTGTGTGTGTGTGTGAGTAGTTGCATGAAAGAAACCATGGCTTTTTTTCATGGCTTGCCATGAGAGGTCATTCTGACATGACCACCTTAACATTTGGAAAATAAACACAGCTTCGTCTCATTATATTTCCAATTATGAAAATAAGCATAGGACCCTATATGCTGCTTTAAAAACAAAATCTCAGTCATTTGGTTTTACCAATGAAGAGTCAGGAGCCAGATTCTGGGGTGAAAACTTCCTACCTCAGCAAGGCAAAGAAAGCTGACCTTCCTACTCAGTTGATGTGCCAGTAGAAAAAAGCCCTTTCTACTGAAGGCATTAGCCAGAAAGATAAAAGATAAAAGCTCTTTCTTTTTCTCCATGCTGTCTCAAATCCCCTCAGCTCAGTGCCCATCCTTTCTGTTTAATGTCTGTCAGCTACTTTCTTGCTCAGCCTATATTAATGTAAGATTAACTGTATTTAATCCTATTTACAGAAAGCTATTGGACTAAAGGTGTGTGCTAGGGCTGAGCCATACCACATGTACTTCTACTTGTTTACAGTAAATAGAAAACTCTGGGACCAAAGATGGAGCCACATCAAATTACAAACTGGTTTTTACAATTCATGAGCCCTGGGTTTCCAGTGGGATCAAATATCCTGCATCACCGTACAATGGATTAAAGAAGGAATACTTAAACACATGTGTTTACATTTACCATACAACTGTTGCTATTTTATTCCAGTTGGAATAGGAGTCTGGATAAAGATTTTGATTCTTTTCTCAGAGCTCACTCTGGAATTGTAAATAAAGAAATGGGAGTCAGAGACAGCATAAACACTTTTGCTTATACTACCAGTTGAATGACCCTTACTAAGCCAACCTCTGATTAAACTAGATCTATCCACTTGTCAGAAGTACACTGTTACTTCTGCTTTTCTCCACCAGAAAAACAGAGTGAAGGAATACATGTATAAAAGGGCACTTTTCTAAAAGAGATATTATAATCTGAAAAGTATTTTTCTTCTTTTTATTTATTTACTTTTAGGCAATCAGGTAAATCATTCCAACTCTACTTTGAGGAGTATGATTGAAAACAGTAAAGACTTTTCCTTCCCATACAAAGGGAAGGAATGTCCTCTCTCTGAACCAATTTGAAGCTTTGAAACAAAATTCTGTTATTTGTCTCTACAATATTTTTTCCAAATATGTAGAACATGATTGACAACTATTCAGGTTTTAAGTTATATGCACTGTGGATATTTATAGTTTTATTTATTTTATTGAAAAAAGATTCTTCTTTATAAAGTACATTCCAACAGGTTCACCTGTATCCACTATTTTGCTTCTTCTTACATTTCATTTCCCCCAGGTCAACTGTCTCTCCATTTCCCTTCAGGACAGAACAGGATTCCAAGAGACAACACCCAAACAAGACAAATCAATATAAAACAAGACAAGGCAAAGTTCCTCATTTGGAGCCTGGACAAAGGAGAAATAGGAGAAAAAAAAAGTACCAAGAGCAGGTAAAAGAGTCAGAGACACACCTGCTCCCACTGTTAGGAGTTCGACAAACTTTATAGCCATATCATACATGCAGAGGACACATGCAGACTCCTTGATTGTCACATCAATCTGTGAAAACCCATGTACATCCTGCTTTGGGTTTTGTTTTGTTTTTTTTTTTTTTTTTTTGTTTGTTTGTTTTTGCGGACCATGTTCTCTTCCATCCCCCCTACAATCTTTCCTTCCAGCCTTTACTGAGAAATCCTCATGGAGAGTTCAAAAGTAAATTCTATATAATTCCTGATTGTTACATGGTTCTTCTTGCTGTATGTAGTTTATTGTACATATGTGTAATAATATAAATGCATATCTAAAAATTAATTAAAAATTATAAAAAGGAGGGCTTGCACAAACTAGTGTAGCAACCCAGGACAATGCATACAGTAAACCTAGACCCCTCCTATTCAAATCTATCCAATGGACAGTGAATTGTCCACAGTTGTGTGCAGAGCAGGGACTGATTCTGACATGAACTCTGGGGCCCCCTATTTGACCACTTCCCCTTGGTGGGGAGGTCTGATAGCACTCAAAGGAAGCAGAAGCAGGCTATCCACATGAGACCTGATAGGCTGTGATCATATGGTGGGGGAAGATGTCCCCTTCTGTCACAGCCTAGGGGAGGGGAATAAAGTGAAAGAGGGAGGGAGGGGCAATGGGAAGATACAAGTGAGGGGATAACAATGGGGATGTAATCTGAACAAATTATTTAAATAAAAAAGAGGAAAAGAAAAAATATTCTATATACATACTGTCATCGCCTGTCAGAGGAAGCATCTCTGGTACCAATTTACCTGTATAGCAGAATATCATTAGAAATAATTTCATTGAGGCATTGTTGTTGCTCTTTAATTGCTTGTTTATATTTTATATTTTTCATGTTTTTCCAGTTGTGTTTGGTTCAACCCTAGGTTTCTGGGCTTTCCAGTCTCCTTTTCCAAGCCTTATAGGAAGTATAGGTTGCAGGTTTTTTTTTTTGGGGGGGTGTTCTATTGCTATAAAGAGACACCATGACCATGGTAACTTCTGTTTTGTCTTGCTTTTATTTTTTAATTAATTAATTGATTAATTTATTCTCTTTATATCCCAATTGTAGCCCACTCCCTCCTCTCCTCCTAGTCCCAACCTCCCTCCCTCTTACCCATGCCTACTCCCCTATACCTTATAAAAGGAGAACTCCCCAAACCCAGTTCATAGAGTTGCTTCAGGACTCAGCATGTCCTCGTCCCCTGTGGCCTGACAAGGCAGACCCATCGGGGGAATTGATTAAAAAAAAAAAAAAAAAAAAAAAAAAAAAAAGCAGGCAACAGAGTCCATGTCAGTGACCACCACTGTTCCCTTTACTAGGGAACCAAATGAGGCCTGAGATGCCCATTGGTTGCATATGTGTAGAGGGCCTAGTAGAGTACAGTCTACTCACGGTCCTTGGTTAGTAGCCCAGTCTCTGCAAGCCAACTTGGGCCCTGATTAGTTGGCGCTCATGGTCTTCTTGTGGAGCTCCAGTTATCTGGAGGTATTTCTATCCTCCTTAACCCCCACCACACCCTTTTCCACAAGACTATACTTCCCCCAATGTTTTGCTGTGACTCTCAACCTCTTTTCTGTCTGCTTCTCAATCTAGCCTCTCATAGGACAGCTATACTAGGTTCCTCTCTGTGTGCAAAGCAGAATATCATCAATAGGCATATGGAATGGCTCTCTGCCATGGAGTGGGTCTCAGATTGAGTGAGTTATTGGAGGGCTCTCTCTCAATCTCTGCTCTGTCTTTTTTTTTTTTTTTTTTTTAATTTAAGACAGGGTCTCTGTGTTAGCTTTGGCTGTCCTGGACTTGATTTGTAGACCAGCCTGGCCTTGAACTCACAGCCATCCACTTGCCTTTGCCTCCAAGTGCTGGGATTAAAGGCGTGTGCGGCCGTGCCTGCCTCTGCTCTGTCTTTATACCTGCATATCTTTTAGGCAGGGTTGAAGTTTTTGTGAGTGGGTTGGTGTTTTGCTTTTTCCACCATGAGTCTTGCCTAGTTAGAGGGTATCTTCTTCAGTCTCCATGAACTTTGTTGCTATAAGTCTCAGCTAAAATCACCCTCATATCCTCCCAGAAGCAAACGCTGTCTTAAGTCTCTAGCTTTTCACAAAGGTACCCCTGCCCATGGTCTCTTCTCTCTGTAGGCTTCTGTCTTCTTGTCCTGCTCTCCTCAGGTCTGATCTCTACTCCCAGTTCTTTCTGCAGTCCCTCTTTTACCTTGTTCCCTCTCTTCAGCTGCTTCCACTGTCTATTTAATTTTATTTCCCCTTCTCTGTGAAATTTAAGCATCCTCCCTTGGGTCCTTCTTATGACTTAACTTCTTTGAGTCTGTGAATTGTAGTATGTTTACCCTGTACTCTATAGCTAAAATCTGATTATACTTGAACAAAACCATGTGGGTCTCTTGGAATCTGAGTTTCATCCTTTCACCTGCAAATTTCATGATTTTCTTGTTTTTCATAGCTGAGTAGCTGTGTAAATGTACTAAAATTTCTTTTCCATTCTTTTGTAGAGGCATATCTAGGTTGTTTCCAGATTCTGAATACTAAAAATAAAGATGCTATGAACATAGTTGAGTAAAGTCCTGCTTGTATGATGGAGCATCTTTCAGATATATGCCCAGGAGTGGTATAGCTGAGTCTTTAGGTAGAGCTACTTATAATGTTCTGCAATCTGCCAAATTTCCAAAGTGATTGTAAAAGTTTGCACTCTCTCCAACAATGGAGGAGAGTTCCTCCTTTCTCCACATTCTTAACAGCATGTGATGTCACTTGAGCTTTTGATCTTAGCCATTCTGACATGTGTAAGATGGAATCTCAGAGTCACTTTGATTTGCATTTCCCTGATTACTAAAGACATTTCTCCAAGTGCTTCTCAGCCATTCAAGATTCCTCTGTTGAAACTTCCGTTTAGGCCTGTACCACATTTTTAATTGGATTATTTGTTTGTTGGTGTTTAATTTCTTGAGTTAGTTATATACTTTGGATATTAGCCCTTTGTCCAAGGTAGGGCTGGAGAAGATTGTAGATTGAGGTTTTGTTCTGTTGACAGTGTCCTTTGCCTAACAGAGGCTTTTCAGTTTCAAGAGATCATAGTTTTTAGTTATTGATCGTAGATTTATTTATTAATCTTTAATTATTTAGTTAGCCTGAGCTGTTGGTGTTCTGTTCAGGAAGTTGTCTTCTGTTCTAATGAGGTCAAGATTCTTCCCCAGAGTAGATTTAGTATATCTGGTTATATGTTGAGGTCTTTGATTCACTTGGACTTGCATTTTGAACAATGTCATAAAAATGTGTTTATTTTTATTTCTCTACATGTAGACATCTAACTAGGCCAGCACAACTTGTTGAAAATGCTTGCTTTCTCCCATTGCATGGTTTGGCTCCTTTGTCAAAAATCAAGTGTTCATAGGTGTGTGGCTTTTATTTCTGGATCTTCAGTACGATTCCTTTGACCCACAAGTCTACTTCCATGCCAGTATCATGCAGTTTTTATTACTATTCTTCTCCAGTATGACTTGAAGACAGGGATGGAAATACCTCCAGAAATTTTTTATTGTTTAGGATTGTTTCATCTATTCTCTGTTTTTTTTTTTTTTTTTTCCATCTGATGTATAAATGTTTTCTTTCAAGGTCTGTAAAGAACTGTGTTAGTATTTTGATGGTAATTACATTGAATATGTAAATTGCTTTTGGTAAGATGGCCATTTTTACTATGTTAATCCTACTGATCCATGAGTAAGGGAGATCTTTCCATCTCCTGATATCTTCTTCAATTTCTTTCTTAAGTGACTTGGAATTCCTGTTGTACAGGTCTTTGACTTGTTGGTTAGAATTACATCAAGGTTCTTTATATTATTTGTGATTATTGTGAAGGGAGTAGTTTTCCTAATTTCTTTCTCAACCCATTTGTCATTTCTATTCAGGAGGGCTACTGATTTTTTTTTCTTTTAGTTAATTTCATATCCATCCACTTTGCTGAAGTTGTTTATAACCTATAGACATTCTCTAGTGGAATTCTTGGGGTCATTTATGTGTAGGATCATATCATCTGTGAGTAGTGATACTTTGACTTCTTTATTTCCAATTTGCATCCTATTGATCTCCTTTAGTTGTCTTATTTCTCTGTCTAGGGCTTCAAGTACTACATAGGAGATAAAGGAAGAATGGGCATCCTTATCTTGCCTGATTTCAATGGAATTGCTTTAAATTTCTTTCCATTTAATTTGATGTTCGCTATAAGCTTGCTGTATACTGCCTTTATTGTGTTTAGGTGTGTGCCTTGCATCCCTGATCTTCCCAAGTTTTTTAATATAAGTTGGATTTTGTCATATGCTTTTTCAGTATCTAATGATTTGATCACATCTTTTTTTCTTTCAGATTGTTTATATGGTGAATGGCATTGATAGATTTTCACATATTGAGCCCCCCTGCATGTCTCAGTTGACTCATACTTAATCATGGTAGCTGATGATTTTGATGTGTTCTTGGACCTCTCTATGCTCAATGTCTTTTGTGGTTCTTGTTTTGGCAATGAGACCACACTGCAGTTTGGTGAGAGTCATGGTTCATCCTAGCATAATCCTGGGTCCTTTGCAGTTCTCCATGGGAACCCCTTAGTCAAGAACTTAACCAAGTGCAACTCAGTCCTACAACTTGAGGCCATTTCAGTCTCTATATCCTCTATTACTAGGAGTTCTCATTAGGATTAACCCCATACTCCCAGGAAGTTTCCATATCATCCCTCAAATGCCACTTAATTCCAGCTGAATAAAGAACATCACAAACCAAGCTGAAGGATTTACTCACTTGGGGAAATGTTACGTTAATAATGACTATTTTTCAAGAGCATCCATATTACTGTACTGTGTAGGCATTGAATGTTAAGAATCATTATTCATGTAGAAATAAAAGTCATTTAAATTAACTAGGAGAGCATGCCTATATAACATGGAAAATAATAATCACTTGAGAGTGTTCTTAAATATTGCAGCACTATCTTACTGGTTTTCTGAGTCAGATATAAAACTAAAACTCATGAAAATAAATGTGACCCAATGAAAAATCGTTTCTACACACACAACATAAAATATGCATACAGAATGGCCATTCATTAAGAGGCAACTGAGTAGCTTTGCTGCACTCAGGCTATACAGCAAATCTCATTCAGGATCCTATCTTCTCCTAGCTAGAGCTAGGAATGCAGCTGAAACCCTGAGCTGTTTCAGTATTTATTAAATTGCTGGCAAGAAGCCAAGAATGGCTAATTATTATTAGTGAGGCGCTTTGGCAGTGAGGGATGAAAAGGATGCTTTGTGATCTCAATTTTAATGTGGATACAGCATGCTACTTTGTATGAAGGCAAAATAAACCATGAAAAGGAAGAATGGAGTTGTGAAAAACAACAACAAAAAAATGCTGCATTACTCTGTTTTGTTTCCAGAAGAGTTTCATCTCCCCCGCCCCAAAGCAAAGAAATGTTCTTCATTGGTTCTTTTCATAGAGACTTATTTAGATTTTGTCCAACATTCCTTTTTCTTCCTACATTTTTATCTATTTATTTAGTCACTTTACATCTTGGTCTTAGCCTTCTTCCTCCTCTCCTCTCAGTCCCACCTTTCCTCTCTTATTCCCTCCCCTATTCATCTGAAAAGGGGAGTCCTCCTACCCACCCATCCGAGCTCATCAAGTGACATCAAGACTGAGTTGGTCCATTTCCCCTGAGGCCTGACAAGGCAATCTTATTAGGGAGAAATGATCAAAGAAGGCAATAGAGTCTATGTCAAAGAGAGTCCCCCATTTCCCCTTACTAGAGGACCCACAAGAAGCCTGAGTTGCCCATTGGCTACATCTATGTAAAGGACCTAGGCCCAGTCCACTCATGGTCCTTGGTTGCTTTTCAGTCTTAACAATCCCCTCTGGGCCCTGGTTATTTGGCTTTGTTGGTCTTCTTGTGGAGCCCTTGTCACCTCTAGGTCTTTTATATCTTTCCGCTCAAAATTTCCACTAGACATCTTATACTTTGCCCAAAGTTTGGCTGTGAGTCTCAGCATATGTTTTTAACTGCTGCTGGGTGGAGCCTCCCAGAGGAGGCTACTGTTAGGCTCATTTCTGTAAGCATAGCAGAGTATTGCTAATAGTGTCAGGGGTTTTCTCTCTTCCATGGGGTGGGTGATAGGTTGGGCCCGGCATTGGTTGGACATTCCTTCAATCTCTGTACTATCTGTTCTATCTTTTTCCCTGCACATCCGTAGGCAGGGTATGTTTAATCCATTGTTCTTAAAAGAACAGTCACAGTGATTACATAGTAATTGTTTTACAAATTTTTTCTTTTTATACAACTTTTGATTTTATATATCAGTAATACCAAAATGTCATTGTTCAAAAATAAATAATTAACTACTCCTTCAGTATTAAAATATGATTTTATACTATAAAAATATACTTCTCATAATTCTTTCTCATTCAGCTCACTAAAACTATGTATTAGCAAATATTTGAAATATAGTAACTTTTGTTATCTTGATATCATTATCATCCAGTCTTAAACATTAAACAATCTATTTTCAAATTTCTATATTTTTGTCATTGTAGTTTTCAGTCCACAGAAGAGCAAGTATTAGTTATTTTCATTGCTCAATATTTAGACCTTAATCATGACAGGCATCAAGTTGATACACACTTATACTCAATCATTAAGTGAATTAAAAACATCACTCCTTCCCATGTCATACTAGCCTGTGTGTAGCCTGCATATTTGGAATAGAAAATATACTCTTACCTAAGCAACAGCCTATTTCCTCTGTAGAAAATATTACCAATGACAGTATATATAATATTCTTTAAGTTAAGGAGAAAGAAAAACTGTAATAGACTTTATCACTTGTAAATAACTAAAATGCTCTTCTAATCATAGTCATACTCTTCTATTTGTTTGCAGATATGTTCGACCCATTGTCATTGAGCAATATGTGCCTCATGACAACAATGTAAACTTATTTGAAATATTATTTCAATAAGAAACAGTGTAAGTGTGGGGGGGCATGTGTGTGTTCTCAAGTATAACCATTATAAACATCAGTGTCCTTTGTAAATATCCAAAGGATTGATACTTCAGATTATCCAAATGTGTTATTCCTCCCTAGAAAATTCCATATTTACCACAATTTTCACCTGTTAAATATTTGTATTCCTAGAAACCTGATACTTTAAAAACTCTGATAAAGTTGTTCATTTTTATCATGTAAATTTTGTCCATGGTAATTTGTCTTATTTATTTTCTATACACTGACTCTCTGTGCATTGAATAGCGTGGTCTTTGATTGCTACTTTGTAGACAAGTGATTCTTCCTTAAAATTTTATAACAAAACATCCTATGAGTTTCCTTTATATGCTGTAGTCATATTCATCATCATTGCTGTCTCCTTCCTATACCAGGGTATAGTGATTTGTGCTCATCTCTTCTGCAGAGAAGGCTATGCTTAAAGAAGCTGCCCTTTTTAGCTACACCTTATTTACAACATAAGGGGTAGATAGGCAACTGTTAAAATTATAAATAACTGGCATTAATAAGTTTGCTACACTCTCCAGATAAGTGCACATATTCACCTCTTGGTCGGTTCCTGCAAGTTCAATGCCCTAGCCATGTAAGCAGACCACTGACTGTAGGCTCACCTTCTCTGCCTTCATTTTCACTGGATCCCAAAGATTTCCTCCACTATTCATTGCTTTATGCAAGACTCAAACCCCAGGAGTCATTTCCTGAGAACCCCCAGGCTGCCAAAGCCAGTGAAACAGGTAAGATAACTATAGCTCTTCACCTGTCCCTCCTCTTCTAAATCCAATCTCCCTGTTCCATCACTAGGTCTGCAGCAATTCATACACTGAAGCCTCCCTTCCTCCTTTGCCCCATCTACAACGGATCACACTTATCTTCCCCTCCTAACTTCTCTCCCTCAACCCATTGCTTTGTCTCAGGCCCCAAATTCACTCCCTTGTAAACAAAGAAGCTATTGCTTCTAGGGATCAGGTAGACTAACTTCAGAACTTTAAGTCTTTCTATTCCTCCTAGTCCAGTTCTGCTGTTTCATCTCAAACTCTGTAGCAGATTACCTGCACTGACCTATCCTTACCCTCAGTCACCATTCCCAGAGAACTAAGCAGGTGCTGGCGGAAAACCTGGTTTCCTCCCTTAAGTGGACCCCCTAAGCTCTTCCTTCCTAGCCCATCATCATTCATAAATCTTATCTTCCAGTATTTAGACACACATTTTACCTGGAACCTCTATTGGCCACTCATAATCAGGATTGCAGAAGAATTTTCTTCCAGGCAGCACATAGCGATCACAGCATCCTAAGAATCAGAGATGGCAACAAAATTCAAGAGAGAGAAAAAAAAAAAAAAACCCAACACAGGTAAGACAAGAATATCAGCACCTAGAGTAACAGTTTTTTCAAACACAATCAATAACAGGTAGGGAAAATGTCTCCACTAGACCCCAACAACAACACTGCAGCAGGCCATGATGATTCCATCATAGGTCAAGCACAAGGAAAAGATCTTAATATAGACTTTAGGAATATGGAAAAAGTCCTTAAAGAGAAGGTTAATGAATCCCTTAATGAAGCTTATCAAAACCTAGTAGAAGTAAATTAACAACTGTTGAAGACATGAAAGTGAAAACAAAACCATTAGAAAAAAAAATTGGTGTCTAAAGTATGAAAATGAAAAATTTAGAAACTTAAACAAGAGCCTCAGAGGCAGGACTCATCATCAAAATATAAGAAATGGAAGAAGGAATCTCAGGCAGCGATGACAAGATAGAAGAAATGGATACACCAGTCAAAGAAAAAAAATTAACAAACACTGTTCAGGAAATCTACAACACTATGAAAAAAACCAAGTCTAAGAATAATAGGGATCAAGGAAGGAGAAGAAATCCTGGTCAAAGGCACAGAAATTTTTATGGTCTTTTAAAAAAGATTTTATTTTATTTTTTGGCATATACATTTATATTATTACACGTAAGTAGAAAAATTAGATACAGCAAGAAGAACCATGAAAAAAATCATGGATCATATAAATGTAACATTCAAGGTATTTTGGTTAATTGCATTTGGCAACCTTATAGAAACATCTTTCCTATATTGGTGAGTCTAAATTTCTGAATGAGAATCAATATTTATCACATGTCATCTCTTCTAACTCAAAACCTCTATATAGACCTAAAAACATTTTAACCCATAAACAGGTAAAGTTAATTTTAAGACTGAATTATTGGTCTTCAACCCCATCAAAGACTGGAGAAGGACTGAAGCTGAATTATTTCAGCGTACCAGAAGTGCAGGTTAGCAGCTTCCAAAATGAGAAGGAAAAAAAAATGACAGAGACAGTTTCCTGTCTGAACAGTCACAAAAACTCTCTATAACATTGGAGCATCATCTTCAGCCTTCTGGCCCCATATAGCTGACAGACTTACTTGTGAGACAGGAACTATTGAGGACTTGCTTACCCTGTACCCATACAACTCAATTATAATTAAAAGTGTACATTCAATACCTGGAAAATGCTATGGCAGGCTGATTAGGATAATTAAGCAATACAAGCAAATTGTTAGTTGATCAAAGTATAGTCAGGTCAATTATCAACCTAATTTTAATCATAAGAATATACATCCTAGGTTTAACGGATAGATGTGATCCTATAGATAAGGTAAAATAACTAGATAAGGTCTTCAAAATCTTAGAGACCTACAGAATATGGCATTAAAGAATCTTTTAATATCTTAAAGATTCTTTTAAAACAAGACAGGTTACCTCCTGGCAATACCCAACCTACCTAGAGAAGATGATGAGCATCAGAGATCCTCTTTATGGAGATGGCTTCAAATGTGGCAAACAAGACTCTGAGCAAAATGTCCTCATTTCTGCCACATACAGAATGATGCCTAAAAATTGACAAGCTTGGATACAGGTAGAGTCAATAGCCAAACTCTGCCAAGACAGATTTTCTTAATGATAGAAGAAAACTTCTTTAATCTAAAGAAGATATCTACTAAAATACAAGAAGCATGCACCACACCAAATAGACTGGACAAAAAAATCCCTTTGGCCCATAATAATCAAAACAATAAATGCACAGAGCAAAAAAAGAAAGAGTATTAAAAACTGAGTAGGAAAAAACAAAAAGCAAATAAAGGTAGGCCTATTCAAATAACATCAGACATATCAATGGTGATTCTAAAAGCTAAAAGACTTTGGGCAAATGTTCTACAAACTGTAAGAGACCAGAGATGATAACCCTGCATCTATATATCTATAGCCAACATCTATAACCAAAAAAAGAAAAACTATCAATCACAATGGATGGGGAAATAAGCCAATTTTTGGAAAAAAAATTAAGCAATACCTTTCTACAAATTTAACCCTTCAGAAGACATTAGAAGGAAAACACAAACCTTAGGAATTTAATAATACCAAGGAAAAACAAGGGATAAATAATTCCTGATGAGCAATCAAACAACACACACACACACACACACACACACACACACACACACACACACGAGAGAGAGAGAGAGAGAGAGAGAGAGAGAGAGAGAGAGAGAGAGAGAGAGAGAGAGAGAGAGAGAGATGCACCACAACTACCACCACCACAACCACAACAACAACATAACAGTAATCAAGAAACACTAATCATTTGTATGTCTCAACATCAACAGTCTTAATTCCATGTTTAATAGACATGGACTAATTGAATAGAGGCCATAACAGGATCTATGCTTCTGTGACTTCAAGAAATAAACTTTAACATCAACGATAGACAACATCTCAGTGTAAAACTAAGGAAAAAGTAAATGCACCTAAAAAGCAAGCTAGTGTATCCATTTTAATATCTGATAAAATAGGTTTCAAACAAAAAGTAATCAGAAGAGATAGAGAAGGATACTAAATATTCATCAAAGAAAAATCTATCAACAGGAGATTGCAGTTTTTATCATCTATGCAACAAATACAAGGAAAATAAAGTTTTAAAAAGAAATGCTACTACAACTTAAATCACATCTTGACTTTCACACACTGTTAGTAGAAAACTTCAGTACCACATTCTCACCCAGACAAAAACTGAACAGAAAAATGCTGGACATCAAGGACACTATAAATCAAACGGTCTAAAACATATTTACAGAACATTTCACGCAAACATAAAAGAATATGCCTTCATCTTATTAGTTCCTGAAGTAAGTGTCAGAGAAGATGTAGGATATGACATACATAAGGCACAATACATCAACACAGCGAAAGCTCAAATGAGCTCACAAAGACTGAGGCAGCATGAAAAGGTCTTGAGTGGGTCTTCATCAGGTCATTTTGGTATGCATTATGGCTTTAAGTTTAATGTTTTTATGGAATTCCTGCGTGTATGAACAAGTAGATCTTTGTTTGGCTCTTTTCCTTTTGTTTGTCTTTTTAAACAATTCTGATATGTTAGTTTTTGTTTTCTCTTATTTTGTGTATTGTAGTATACATTATTTTATTGTTATTCCCTAGAATAGTATTTTATTTCAATTTCAATAGTAAAAGGGAATGGATCCAAAAAGGAAGGAGTTGTTAAGGAACTGGGAGAAGTAGAGGAAGGGAAAACTATAACCAGGGATTATTATGTGAGAAGACACTCTGTTTTCCATAAAAGGAAAGCATACTTTAAAGCAATAATTTTTTTGATTTGTTCAAGACAAAGAGTTTCTATGTGTAGCCTTGTCTGTCCTAAACTCACTTTTGTAAACTAGGCTGGCCTTGAACTCACAGAGATCGGCCTGCCTCTCTCTGAGTGCTGAGATTATAGGTGTTAACCACTATGCTCAGCTCTACTAAAACATTTTCAACAAATTAAAAAAATGTAATACATGAACCTATAGTTTATGCTCAATGTCATTCTAAATATGTTAATATAGTAATATACATAATTTCTCATGTACTTTTTAAAGATATGTGCTTTTTCTGCACATGTGAAATCACAGTGTTGTGAAAGCATTCACATAAACTCTGTAAGCCCAAGACAGACCAAATTCCAACTAGGAGAGAGGAGTTGAATACACAATACCACTGTTTCATGAGGCACTCTTGACAGATGTTGGCAGCTGGGAAAGGGACAGACCATGTTCTCTAAAAGTATATAGCCCCTGGTAAGTCAGGAAGTCAACCATCTTCTCATTTGGGAAGCCGCTAACCTGCACTCCCTGTATACTCAAGTAATTAATTTTATTCCTTCTCAAGTCTCTAATAAGGTTTAAGACCAGATAGTTTAGTTTTACAATTAAGCTTAGTTGTTTAATAGTTAAAATGGAAAATATAAAAAATAAGTACAGACTAAGTAGTAAAAACCTAATGTGAAGAACAGTATATTATCCATATTGTCTGAAAGCACTGTTACACATTGTGCTTTCTACTGTCCACAATAAAGCTAATGCCTCCGTGTCATGGCTGATCAAGTCTATAATTTACAAAAACAGCATTTTGGTAACTCAGAAGTTTCTGAGATATATCCCAGGTGGTTCCATACTTTGTTTCTAATATTTTATGCATTTATTTTAAGCAATCAATAAAGAAATAATTGGTATACCAAAAAAAAAAAAAAAAAAAGAGGACAGCCACTTCTTCAGTAGACGATTGGGTATCTAAGAATATTTAGGCAACACAAATTGGTCTTAAGTGTTTAAAAAAAAAAAAAAAAGAAACACTTGTATTCCGCCTTAGGGCAAAACTGAACAGTATAAAATGACACAAGTTTACAGTTAGTATAGTCTAAATTGCAGTTTTTGTAGCATTGCTGAAGTTTCTAATGCTACATAGAAATGTTAAGTTTCTTTTACATCTCTTGGTGTGTCCAGGATCTTCCCTTCTTTCTACACTTCTCTGCTTCTTCTAACTTAAAAACAAAAAACAAAAAACAAAAAACAAAAAACAAAGTGAGCTCATATAAGACTTCCATTGCCAATAAACAGTTCATTAAAATGAGACTAAAATCATCCTGATAATTAACTTTAAAAGCCTATTTGCTTCTCATCACAGAAATGCAGCTCCCATTGACATCAAGGCAATATACATATGCAAATACAGGGACTGGATTCCCCAGGCATCATGGAGAAAGCTATATGTGAAGCTTCTAATGTAATTGCCTTCTCTTCCAGCATCACCAATTCTGAACATGTGTTCTTATATCTACACATTGGCTTACTTCCAAGTGGAGAAATACTTTTCATTTTACTTTAACAAAAAAATGTGAGATTACAGATATTAAACAGATTACTCATAAGATCAGGTTATACAATAGAGTTCAACATTAGTCTTCATTTTGTTCCATGAAAGTTTGACCATGTAGTTAAAAGGTTATTTCTCTGTAGTTTATAATTTATAGCAATATCTGTGCTATAGAATAGTAATAAATATAATAAAATATTATATATAAATATTCAATTATTTATGTTAATAATGTTTATTTTAATATGCATGGTCACTTTACGTCTTGATTGTGTTCCAGTCCCTAGTCTTCTCTTGGTCCCATCCTCCATCCCCCATACCCCTCCCTCCTTCCCCTAAGTCCTCAGAAAAGGGAAGACCTCCTCCCAACATCTAACATCAGCCTATCAAGTCTCATGTGGACTGCCTGTATGCTCTTCCTTTTTGGCTTGTAAAGGCCACCCTACCAGAATGAAGTGATCAACAGAGTCCTTGTAAGAAGTAGTCCCTATTCCCCATAATGTGATCCACAAGAAGACTATGTTTCCTATCCACTACATCTGAGCAGTGGGCCTAGGTCCTCACCGTGCATGATCCTTGGTAGATCTATCAGTCTCTGCCCATATCCCTCCTCCACTTGGATTTGTTGGCTCCATTGGTCTCCTTGTGGAGACCACAGCTCCACAGTTCATTCTCCACATCTGTGGAGAAAGTGGAGACTGCCTCTGACATGAACTCTAGCGGCTCCAATTTGATCACTTCCCCTTCGTGGGGAGGCCCAGCAGCACACAGAAGGGGAACCAGGCTATCCAGGTGATACCTGATAGGCTGTGGTTATATGGTGAGAAAGGAGTTCCTCTTCTGTCAGAGGTCTAGGGGAGGGGAAAAGAGCTAAAGAAGGAGGGAAGGTGGGAAGGGGAAGATACAGTTACTTCTCTTCAACTGTTTCTGGTGTCTATTCTATTTGCCCTTCTGAACAAAAATTAAGCATTATCCTTATAGTCCTCCTGGTTATTTAGTTTCTTTAAGTCTGTGTATTGTAAAGTGGTTATCCTGTATTATGTGACTAATATTCCCCTATAAGCATATATAAACCATGTGTGACTTTCTGGGTCTGAATTATCTCATTCAGGATTATCTTTTCTAGTTCCATCCATTTGATTGCAAATTTCAAGATTTCCTTGTTTTTAATAGCTGGTTAGTATTCCATTATGTAAATGTAACACAGTTGCTTTATTCTCTAGTCTGTTGAGGGACATCTAGGTTGTTTCCATATTCAGGCTATTAAGAATAAAGCTGCTATGAACATAGTTGAGCAAATATCCTTGTTGTATGGTAGAACATCTTTTGGGTATATGCCAAGGAGTGGTATAGCTGTGTCTTGAGATAGAACTATTCCCAATTTTTTGAGAAAGCACTTGGAAATTGATTTCCATAGTGGCTGTA
Source organism: Acomys russatus (assembly GCF_903995435.1). Lineage (NCBI taxonomy): Eukaryota > Metazoa > Chordata > Mammalia > Rodentia > Muridae > Acomys > Acomys russatus. Next base: position 34,216,952 of record NC_067154.1, on the reverse strand, counting down.
CAAGTTTGCACTCTCACCAGCAATGGAGGAGTGTTCTCCTTTCTCCACATCGACGTCAGCATGTGTTGTCACATGAGTTTTTGATCTTAGCCATTCTGAAAGGTGTAAGATGGAATATCAGTGTAGTTTTGATTTGCATTTTCCTGATGACTAGGGACACTGAACATCTCTTTAGGTGTTTTTCAGCCATTCCATATACCTTTGTTAAGAATTTTCTGTTTATTTCTCTACCCCATTTTTAAATTGGATTATTTGGTTTGGTAGTGTTTAATTTCTTGAGTTCTTGATATATTTTGGATATTAGCCTTTGTTCAGATGTAGGGTTGGTGAAGATTTCCCAGTCTTTTGGCTGTCATGTTGTTGTTGACAGGTTCCTTTGACTTAGAGAAGCTTTTCAGTTTCATGAAGTCCCATTTATTAATTGTTGAAATTAGACCCTGAGTTATTGGTGTTCTTTTCAAGAAGTTGTCTCCTGTGCTAATGAGCTAAGGCTCTTCCTCAGTTTTTCTTCTAACATATTTAGTGTGTCTGGTTTTATGTTGAGGTCTTTAATTCTCTTGGACTTTAGTTTTGTGCTGCATGATAAAGAAGGGTCTATTTGCCTTTTTCTACATGCAAACATCCAGTTAGAATAGCACCATTTGTTGAAGATGTTATCTTATTTCCACTGTATATTTTGGCTTCTTTGCAAAAATCTAGTGTCCGTAGGTGTTGGGGTTTATTTCTGGTATTCGATTAGATTCCATTGATCAACCTGTTTGTTTCTATGCCAATACATGCAGTTTTTATTACTGTTGCTCTATAGTACAGCTTGAGAGCAGAGATGGAGTACCTCCAGGAGATCTTTTGTATAGAATTTTCTTAGAGATTTTTTTTTTTTTTCTGGCAGAAGCAACTCAACAGAAAAGTTTTTTTTTGGGCTCATGATTCAAGGTTCTCTGTCCTGAGAAAGGATCATATACCTGGCCTTCTTTACATTACATCCAATCACAAGGCAGAAAGCTGGACTAGAAGGAGGGACTCTAAGGCCCTTCCCCAGAAACCAACCTAAGCCAACCAGGGTCCATCTCCTAAGCTTCCACAACTTCCCAAACAGATCTCCATCTGGGGACCATTGTTCAAAAACATAAACCTTTGGGGAAGATTTCAAACTCAAGTGTAACTTGTACCTAGAGACATTACATAATTATTTAACTAATAATTAAGTGACATAGGTTTTTAGACAACCGATAAATTGAAAATACTACGTATTCTTCCAGTGTGCCTGCATTTTGTTTGTTAGTTAGTTTGTTTGTTTTTCCATATGAAGTTGAGAATTATTCTTGTAAGGTTTTTAAAGAATTGTGTTGGCATTTTGATGACATTCACATAGACTCTGTAGGTTACTTTTGGTAAAATGGCCGGTTTTACTATGTTAATCCTACTGATCCATAAGCATGGGAGATCTTTTCATCTTCAGATGTCTTCTTCAATTTCTTTGGAGATTTGAAGTTTTTTTCATACAAATCTTTCACTTGCTTGGTTAGAGTTACATCAAGATACTTTATGTTTTTTGTGGCTGTTGTGAAGTGTATTGTTTTCCTACTACTCAATTATTTGTCTAATAACATTATTTTAACACATTTCTTCATAAAATACATAGTAAAATTTAATTCTTATATTTTGGTCTTCAATAATTTGTCATTTTAAAAGAGTTAAAATAATTTCATATAAAATGCAGAGAAAATAAATGTATGCATGCACTAATTTATGTGAAAAAACTATTATCAGCCTTTATGACTAAATAGCTATCAGTGTCTTTAAAATGTTGACCTATTAATCATTCTAAATTTTATACATACATATCAAGTAATAGATTTATTTATATACATTCATATATTTATTATATACATTCTTTTTTGAAATTTTTTATTTTGTTTCTTTTTTAACATATATATTTATATTATTACACATGAGTAAAATAAAGTACATACAGCAGGAAGAACCAAGAGACAATCAGGAATTATATAAATGTTACATTCATAGTGATTTGACCATTTGTATCTTAATGACATAGATAGTATATTTGTGTCAGACTGGTATAGGCTATATACTTCAGAAATTCTAAACTGCATTCCATTTTTTCCACACATCTTTATTTGCAAGTGCCCATTGCAATGAGTCATTTCTCTGGTTTGAGGCCTCTGACTTCTGCTATACTATCAATATTGGACTCTTTACAGATACCCTGTTGTTTTCCTGTATCATGTAGATCCTATAACTTTGAATCTGCATGTTTTGGCCCTTTCACATGCTCTGGCAGATCATAGGCAGGGTACATGTTGCAGTGAACCAACTCAGAGCCCTAGTCCTGGCCTGGAAGGTAGCTGATTTGGTCAGCTCACCAGCTTTCCAGTACCTGCAGCACTAGGATGAATTCTCCAGCACCACTCAGCCTAGCTCACCCAATGCACAATGCACAAGGGGCCCAGTCAGCTCTTCTGCTCTCACGTCCTCTGGGACAGCTAACCCATCCCTTCACCTCAAGGGTCACCTCTACTTTGCTACAGATAAGTTTCAGGGCCCAATCCCCTGAGTGTTGCACCCAGAGAGGGGCAGGGACAGCTCTCCTGATCTCATGATCTCTGAGTTTGTTCACCCATCTGCCCCAGATGGTAAGGGTTGATGGGGGGGGGCACATTTCTCCCTCATCCACAGACCCCAGTGCAGAAGAGCACCAGGGTCATCTCTTTCATGCTCAAGCCCTCAAGGCTGCCTCCCTTGTACTCTTGACGTGAGGGTCAGGGATACTATGCTGACCAGGTGATGGCAGGACTAGCTCTTCCAAGTATAGTAGCCATCTAGGGGTAGGGACAGCTCAGCACAGTGCCTTAGGCAGTAGTTCATACCAGGGACATGTATATGGTATTTGGTGGTAACAAGGGCCTGAGACATCAACAATGACCCCTGCTGCCATAGGACCATGGATGCAGACATGACCCCTGGCAGCAGCATGGGTCTAAATGTTCCCATTCAGATGGGTATGTACCCCCACAGCACACACCTTCAGATATCCACATGGTCTATGGCCTCAGCCCAGACCATGAACATCCACTTGGCTTTTGGGAGTAAATCGAACAACAGACATTGGCACAGTCCCAACCTGCAGCAAGACCAGAGACCCAGACAAGGCCTTTCTTGACCAGAACCTCATGATGGCTTCCTCATATCTATCTGTTTCTCAGTACTGTGAGGTATCCAGTTCCACATTTCTCCACAGTGTACAAAATTTCCAGCTTCTCTTTCTGTCACTCCACCTTGTACTCCTTATTTCCCATCTCTCCATCAAACATTCATTGTCTATTCTATTGTAATAGTACAGGTGTTTCAGTGTCTTTCTTCAGGCATCCCCAGGCAGGTGTGGCAGGGGAGAGTACTTGGGTATCTTTTTCATATTATGGTTTCTAATACACACACACACACACACACACACACACACACACACACACACACATATGTGTGTGTGTGTCTGTATGTGTGTGTTTGTAAAAAGTGATTTTCAATAAACATATTAAATGGAAATTTCAGAAATAAGCAGTTCATACATGAAAAATAAAAAGGAAGAAGTGTAGTAGTAGAAGAAGAAGAAAAAGAAGAAGAAGAAGAAGAGGAAGAAGAAGAAGAAGAAGAAGAAGAAGAAGAAGAAGAAGAAGAAGAAGAAGAAGAAGAAGGAGAAGAAGAAGGATTAGCAAGGCCTTTTCCACTACTCTGGGTAATGAGTTTTTATTACACTTTTTATAACACTTACATTTTATCCCAGCAGACTTTTTAAAAATAATAATTTATTCAGATTACGTCCCAATTGTTATCCCCTCACTTGTATCTTTCCATTTCTCCTTCCCTCCCTCTTTTTCTCTATTCCCATGTCCTAGACCTGTGACAGAAGGAGACCTCCTCCCCCTTCATATGATCACAGCCTATCAGGTCTTATTGAGATAGCCTTCTTTTTGTTAGCCAATATCCTTTAGGAGAGAACAAGCATTATATCTGTTATTTCAGCATTCAACTCATAGAGATTTGACATAGTAGAGGTTCCATAAATATTTGTGGAATCAACAAATGGTTTAATAATCATGTCAGGATTGTAATCTACTTGTATAATCCTATTCATGGTGAAGTGTTTGAGTTCCAGTAAATCCACAATTGGAACTATGAAGAGTATTGAAAAAAGAAAACCCAGGTGCTTTTATTAGAAATACTATAAGGCATTATGAAGATATTAAAGAATTTATAAAGGTATTAAAAGCATTAATAACCTGATTAACTGGGGCTTTCAGTTCTCTTCATTGGTACTGTGTCCTTTTTAAACTAATTTTTCATTATATGATTTTTGTCTGCAGAAAAAAACTATAGAAGTGCATGTTTTGTTTGGATCTGATTTATACTTTCTTCCTTTTATCAAGCTGTAGATGCCCACAAAGTAGCAACCCAAAACAGCCTCTCCTCTCGAAGACAAGTTTCCTGGAGAGTTAGCAGAGTTTCCCTTCATCATAGATGCTTCATTTACATGTTTGGTAGATAATCAAATATCTTAAAACTAACTTGAAAATTTCAGTTTATTTGTAGGCAACTCACTATCTAGGAAACTATTTTAAGGGAGGAATAGCCTATGTTAGGCTGGGTGGTGTAAGTCCATGCATAAGGTATTTCCTTAGTCTTATCAAGGCTCTGTTTAATATCTAGAGCTCCCCAGAAAGAAAATAGAAGAGTTTAAATTATCTATTTCTATCATCTCTTCTCTCTCTCTTCTTTTTCTCTTTTTCTTTTCAGTATATAAGTAACAAGTAATAACCAGTATAAAATTGATGAGGTACATGCATAATAAAAATACATTTAATAAATATATTGTGTAAAACACAAACACAAATGCTTCTAGAAATAGGAAGTGCTATTTCCTTTATATAGTTCAGTTATTCATGTGGATTTTTTTCTGAGACAGGTTTCTCAGGGTGGCCGTGGCTGTCCTGGACTAACTTTGTAGAAAGGCTGGCTTCTAATACAGATCTTACTGCCTCTGCCTCCCTGAGTGCTAAGATTACAGGCATGGGTCACCATGCTCAGCTCAAGTGAATTCTTCTTCTTCTTCTTCTTCTTCTTTCTTCTTCTTCTTCTTCTTCTTCTTCTTCTTCTTCTTTTTCTTCTTCTTCTTCTTCTTCTTCTTCTTCTTCTTCTTCTTCTTCTTCTTCTTCTTCTTCTTCTTCTTCTTCTTCTTCTTCTTCATGTGTAGCCATCAGATGTTGTATTGATTAAATAATTCTTATGTATGGTCTTCCAGCCTGATGTTGTAAAACATTTTGATACACTAGTAGAAATGTTTAGAAATTGATATGTAGAATAGAATTTAGAATTAAACTTGAAAATAAATATCTAGAAGCCAAAGTAGAATTCAGATATTCAAAGTTGTTTCTTATAAGTGTGATTATTTTTAATATATTTTATTAATTTATTCATATTACATCTCAATTGTTATCCATCCTTGTATCCTCGCATTCCTCCCTCCCTCCCATTTTCCCCTTACTCTTCTCCCCTATGACTGTGAATGAGGGGGACCTCTTCCCCTTGTATATGCTCATAGGGAAGATAAGTCTGATTATTAACTAAAATTATTTTTAAACAAAGCAAACAGACTGTGTTCATAAAGCAGACATTTTGCTAGTTTATTTTAAACTAACTTTTAAAACTTTTGCTCTAAGTTCTTTATACTTCTTCATATTTCTTCTTTAACTTTATATTATGGCATAAATCATCCAAAAACATTTCAAACTTCCAATTCAAATATAAACTACATAAGGATTATGCAGAAATTGCTAAATGCCACCATAAAATAAAAAGGTAGAGATCGGAATATGAAAAAGAATTGTACTCAAATGCAGTTGTTTAAAGTTTTGTACATTAAATACAGAATTATACCTTATCAGTCATTCTTAAAAGGTGCATTTTATTTGAAATGCTAAGAGATATTCCATAAGAGACAGTAATTTCAACTTAATGCTTCAATACGTAGAAGCTATATTGATTGTGCAAGGGGATAAAACTGCTTTTTTACACTTACCAAGAGTTTCTCGTGCTTACAGTGGAATTTGGATTTTGAAGCTGGAAAAGTGGCAAGTGCAGGATTTATGAACAAATTCTGTATTTTGTGGTCACAGTGGATTTGTGGTTGAGACATATTCTGGCTTTATTCTTGTGAGTCACACACAGTTGACTTATGCAGATGTGGAAAACAAAACCAGTAAACCTTATTAGAAGCCAGGAGAGTCAGAGGTCAGCAGCAAATATGAACTCTTCTTATCTTCCTTTTACCGCCACAGAAGATAGCGGAAATTTGCTTTTAGGAATGAAAACAGAATCTGATCACAAACCAAATAGTTCTAGAAATTTTAAAAACTTGGTTTTAGGAATAAAGAGACTGTTATACTTTTAAGAGGATACAACAGTTTAATTTCTGTTATTGTCCTTACTAATAGTAGACTCAAACATTAGCAAGGTTTTACCAATATAATGTAGTGCAGAACAGATCGTGTCCTTAAGATTTCAATATAGAATCATTCCTTAAAATAAATCTTTCTGGTAAACTGGAGAAGTATCTGCCAGACGAAAGGAGTAAAGAACATTCTGGAAGAGTTCCATGTCAAGCTGTGATGAGAGAAAAACGAAGGTTGAATTTTGGACTACAGAAATGTTCCTTGTGAGACTTTTAAAGAAATGTTTAAGCTGGTTTTTTTTTTTTTTTTTTTTTTTTTTTAAATATAGTTAGATTACTTCTTTCTACCTTTTTTTCTCTATCCCCTCTCAGGTGACCTCCTTCAATCTCCTCCCATGTCCATTACTAACAAGTTGATGGCATATATGTATGTATGTGTGTGTGTGTGTGTGTGTGTGTGTGTGTGTGTGTGTGTGTATGCACACAAACCTATTCAACCTGTACAACTTTCTGAGTCTTTTTTTTGGTTTTTTTGGTTTTTTTTTTTTGGTTTGTGTCTGTATGAATTCAAGGCTGCCCACTCTGCATTAGACTATTAACATATAGTTTCATCTTAGGGAAAGGCTCATTATTCTTCTATTATAAGTAAATAGTTGCCTGTAATTCTTTGTCTAAGGGTGAGACCCCATAAAATTTCCTCCCTTCCCCATTAACATATCTGCTGATATAACTACTGTTTTCAGCTTGTTTATACAGCCATTTCTAGGAAGGGCTGATTCACAGCAGAGCCCTGGATTTCTGCATCTTGCCATTGTTATGTTTCTCATTCTGAATCACAGATGCAGGAGCAGTGATGTGGACGTATTTGTGGGGGGAGCCCATGACATGAACTCTAGTGCCTGCTCTTTGATCACTTCCCCTTGACAGGGCACACAGAGGGAGGGGATGCAGGCTATCCAGATGAGACCTGATGGGCTGTGATTAGATTGTGGTGGAGGGGTGCCCCTCTGTTAGAGGTCTAGAGAACTGGATGAGTGCAGAACAAGGAGAAAGGATGGGAACATGGGAAGATTCAAGTGAGGGGATAACAATCGGAATGTCTTATGAATACATTATAATAAAGAATTTTTTAAATGCTTGAGAGGAAATAAAGAAGGCAAACCTGAGAAAGACAAACTGTCCTTTAAAAATCAGGAGGTTGAGGCTTTAACAATGCTATTTGGGAATTACAAAAGATAAGCTATATTTGTTGATAAACTTGGGGCTGGTGAATATTGGATATGTACAGAATAAAAACATAATATATGTTCAAATAATCTATATTTATAAACATATATCATTTAAAAATAAATTATACTTCAAATATTGAATATTACAAAACTGAATAATTTCTCAAAGAGCATTAACACAGATAGATATGTTGGTGTTAGATTATTCAAGGGCTGCTTCCCCATATTGACTCACATTAGTCTTTCTAATTGTAGCACATTATTATCTTTTATGTTTCCATAATCTACCCCTTAAAAATAAAGCTTATTGACTCAGCATAGATTAAGGCAGGATCTTGATTGCAAATCAGTGGCTCTTTTGTATTTAAAGTGTTTATTGACAGAGAGGAAAAGGCTTTTTCCTGTGACTCACTTTCATCCTGTCATAGACGTTTTTTTCCTACATCCATCCTGCCTACCTGTTAAAGTTTCTTAATTTCAACACATGAGTACATATAAAATGATGACAGAATTGGATGTAGTGGAACTATGGACATGAAGGTAGCGCTCAGAATAAAACTTGGCTTTCTTTGATTGTTCAGAAAGAATTTAGACAAATAAGAGTATATTACATTCTGGTGCCTCATATTTGACCACGTCCCCTGGATGGGGAGACCTGGTGGCACTCAGAGGAAGGATAGCAGGCTACCAAGAAGGACTTGATACCCTATGAGCATGCAGAGGGGGAGGAAATCCCCCTCAGTCACAGTCATAGGGGAGGGGAGCAAAGGGAAAATGGGAGGGAGGGAGGAATGGGACGATACAAGGGATGGGATAACCATTGAGATGTAATATGTATAAATTAATTTTTAAAAAATAAAAAAGAGTATATTACAAGTTTTCACAACCCCCACCATTAACAGTAAGAGAAAAATTGTCACTAAGATGCTCCTGGACCCAGTTACATAAGGAGATGGACTAGTATAGGATTATTTTTGAAATGGAAGGGATAGCAAAATCTATTTTCCCTGGGGTTATCCAGAAAATTCTAAAAATGTGTTCTTAGTCACGTTTGGTATAGCTACAACTTCATACCATAAAGTTTTAAAGCAAAGAGCTATGATTAGATTATTTCTTATTTTACATATACTAAAGTGATAATAATATTCCCTAACAATTTTAACTGATTTGTTGTTAATGTTTGTCAAGGCTAACTTCCAGCATCTTCTACTAACAACTTTCCTTAGTACAGCAACAAAAATAATCATTGACTTCAATTCAAAGAGTTTAATTTACTTTAAAAATTATGATATTGATTATTTAAATGCTTATTGATGTTAAAGTTTCTATATGACAGTAGTATATTCATCTAGTTAAAATATAATCTTATGTGCAACTGTAGAAGGATTATTGAAACATTCATCTATAATTACTAACGATCTCATGGTTTATAATCTCCAAAAACAAAGTAGAACAAATGGGAGGCATTCAGGGAAAGACTACTGCATTTAAGGGAAAAATTGTTCACTAAAACAAGTTATGGGTACCATTGAATTATTATTCTGTTTTTGATTTTTGATTGTGTTTGCTCTTTTTGTTGGTTGGTTATTCAAGAAAGGGTTTCCCTAAGTAATAGAGCTCTGGCAGTTCTGAACTCATTTTGCAACCAGGCCAACCTCAATCTAGAAAAGATATGCCTGCTTTTGCCTCCCAAGTGCTGGGATTAAAGGTTTGTGCACTATGCCTGAATACCATTGTGTAACGATTCTCTATAACAGCAATTATCTTAGATTTCGTACTCAAATTCATTGGAGTATTAGGTATATATTGCATAAAATGAAAATATACTTTGACTTAGGAGTTTATTAATTGACATTTAAAATGTTTACTAAAATTATAAGATGAGTAATATAAAAACCCAATTACGTTTGCTCAAAATTATTGTGTTCCTTCCCTAGAAAATGCTGACAAGAAGAGTTCATAAGTATAATTTTTAAATGTGCATAAAGCTTACTATTTTTACCTGTGTTAAGTATGTGTCATATATTCATTATTCAAAGGTGAACTTTGTACCTCCTTTCATATTTAAGTCTTATTGTCTCAAATTCAAACAAGCTCAATATCATTTTGTTAATGCTAAGCATAGAAAACATCTTTTTGTTACAGAAATACATTCTTACAATATTTTTGTTCAAACTGCTTGTACAGATAAACCTTCTTATTATAGACTTTGAATAAGGTAATTACATTTTAAACTCTATGCTGCACATTATAACTGAGCAATAATGCTGTAACATATTAATTAAGGTAAATTGGGATACATATAAAATATCTCAGTAATATATAATATTGAGGTTCTGTGCCTAATATAGGATGGGTGGAGTAATTTTACTGAAGTTATATGTCTCTCATCCAACTTTAATTAATAAGAATTCATGTTTTCCAAATTTTATACATATGATTCAAAACTAGATTTTAACATTTAATGTGTTTTTAAAATATTTTCTTTATATATATACATATATATAACATTTATATAAAAGTTATTCACTTAATGAATGTACTTATTCTTATAATGGGATAGATATTCTCTATTCTCAATGAAAGTAATACTGGTATAGTGTTTTGATAGAGAAAAATCTCCTATAGTGTTGGGTGTTTTTTTCTATTTAGCGACACATTTGGTGGGAGGTTTAGTGGTACAGCCTTGCTGGAGGAAATACAACAATAGAGGTAAGTTTTGAAATTAAAAAAGACTTATATACTTCCACCTTGCTTTCTTTGTTTCCAGCTTGTTATTCAAAATGTGTGCCCTCAGCTTTCTTCTCCTGCCACCATGCCCTGCAGCCTGCTGTCATGTTGTCATTGTCATTATGGATATTAACCCTGTGGACCCATAAGACAAAAGAAATGCTTTATTATGCCCATAGTGTTTTATTACAGCAACAAAATTTTACGTAATACATCTGCTCTCTGATATATATATATATATATCCTACATGTTCTTGCTTGTATGTTCCTACCTTGTTTTCATGATGAGGCACAAAAGGATTTTAACGCTATTTAAAGGGCTCTGAACACATCTATCTTATGCACCAACCAACTGAGCTGCCACCACTATCAAGAGTTGCTAAAAAGTGAGGGATCAATACTATATGGCTTAGGTATTGGGCTACACACATCTTTAATCATTGGAAACAATCCTGACAAAATGCATGTAGATCCAACAATGACACATGTTTTTAGAGCATAAAGACAGGCAAGCTACAATGATGGGCTAGCATAAAGTAGGTAATTCTCTACCTTAAAGAGGACATTGTGTTAAAATGAAACAAGAGCTTGGATGCAGTGGTTATTATGCCTTTATTAAAATGCTTCACTCTTGTCCTGGGAAAATGTTCAGCAACTTCACTGGCAGTCAAAGCGAGAGGTTGGGAATGCAATATGGCAAGACAGGAAGAACATAATGAAGGCGGAGACATCAGAAATAAGCTGTAGATTCTCATTTTATTTTCAGGAGTGACAGACTTTTCAGGAATAACATTGCAAATGAAAGGCAGTTAATCTATTTTGAAAAACAATCATAATCAAATCAATTCACATAGCAATAGTTGATTAAGATTCATTGAAGGCATTATATATATATTTTATAACAGGGTCACTTCATTCAGAGTTAGAGGTATTGTTTGCTTTCAGCTCAGGAGCAACATTAATTAAAGTATTAATTGCTGGCCTAGGAGAGATGGAAAAGTAGAACCAAAGCCTAGACAAAGAATGAAAAATATTCAATATAGTTACACTAGAATATTTATTTTAAAAAAACCAATAGTACAGTAATCCAGGAAGCTCTCTGTTGTTGTATTTATTAGCATTCAGAAACACATATCTGGGACCAAATGGGTGGAAGTAAGCCCTGAAGAAGTGCATCTCTTGGACTTCACCTATGAAGCTTATCAATACCGTTATTCTATTAATCTCATTGTTTGAAAGAGAAACTTTTACCTTCAATGACCTGTATAGTACTTCATTCCTTCCTAAGAAGTCTTTCCTGGCTTTTCAGCAATGTTTTATTTTCGTGGGGAGGACTGGTGGCACTCAAAGAGAGAATAAGCAGGCTACCAAGATGAGACTTGATAGCCTATGACCATATAGTGAGGGAGGAGGAGGTCCTCCTGGTCATAGACCTAGGGGAGGGGATAGGGTGAAAGGAGGAGGGAGGGAGAAAAGGGAGGATACGAGTGAAGGGATGACAATAGAATTATAATCTGAATAAATTAATAAAAATTAAAAAAAAATAAAACATAGTAAGAAAAATAGCAGCACATAATCTAAAAATTAGCTAAATTTTTATAATTTTATTTCTTCTTTTAATATGTGTCCCCTTCCACTTAACTGTGTGTAAACTTGAACACTCTGTTTTTTTATTATTATTATTATTTCACCTGATACATTCAGTGCATCACTATTCAAGAAGTATTCATTAAATTAATAATTCATCCCTCTCAAATTAATATATATGACAAAACTTAAAATCTAATTATGAGTGTGGTACATTTGTACAATGGAATACAACTCAGCTATTAAAAACAAGGATATCATGCAATTTTTGGCAATTGGATGGAACTAGAAACAATCATCAGGAGGGAGGTAACCCAGACCCATAAGGACACACATGGTATGTACTCACTCAGAAGTGGATATTAGCCATATGGTATGAGATAACTATGTTTAACCACAGACCCAAAGAAACTAAGTAACAAAAGGGGTTCAAAGGAAGATGCTTAATGTCTGCTATTAAAGGGACATAAAGTAAACATCATAGACATCAGAGGCAGAGGGTGAAAAGCGATTGGGTGAGAAAGGGAGTAGAGAGAGAAACATGGAGGGAGGAATCAGGTGTGGGGAGAGCAGAGGTTCTGGGGGGGGCAGAGGACTGGGAAAGAAGGAAAATTGGTGTTGGAGAATCTCTGAGACAAGCTGGAGACCTGGGATGGGAGAGGCTCCTGGGAAGATATGTAGGTGACATTAGCTGAGACTCTTAATAGCAACAGTGGGGAATACTGAGACTGAAGTGGCCACATCCTGTAGCCAGAAAGGGCTTCCAGTGGAGGGAGGGAGACATCAAATCACTCACAAAATCCTTGACCCAAAATGTGTCCCGCCTACAAGACTGCATAGATCTTTTTTTTTCCTGAATGAATGCTAACAGTTATTCATGGGTTCTTAAATCTTCTTTTTATTTCTTTTTAAAAAAACATATTTTATTAATTTATTCATATTACATCTCAATTGTTATCCCATCCCTTGTATCCTCCCATTCCTCCCTCCCATTTTCTCCTTACTCCCCTCCTCCATGACTGTGAATGAAGGGGCCCTCCTCCCCCTGTACATGCTCATAGGGTATCAAGTCTCTTCTTGATAGCCTGCTATCCTTCCTCTGAGTGCTACCAGGCCTCCCCATCCAGGAGACATGGTCAAATATGGGGCACCAGAGTTCGTGTGAAAGTCTTTTATTAAATGTTTATTTATGTTTCTGCTTGTTTCATGTTCCACATGTATGCAGGTGCCCTCAGAAACCAAAAGAGGGAATTAGCACTTCTGGAACTGGAATTTCAGGTGGCTTCATTTGTCTGAAGGAGATCCTGGGATGTTAATTTAGGTATGCTACAAAGCTGTATGGCCTATGCTAAACCATGTTTTACAGCCCCTTTCACATTTTTTCAAACCTCCACTGTGCACCTCTATACCAGACATAAACAACTGATACATTAAGGTATATACAGTTATGACCTAGATACAACTATTCAAATAAATAAGTACTGTAAATTTTAAGGACATTTTAGAGAATTTCGGATGATATTCCTGTGAAGGCTGTTTCCTCCTAACAGGATAGATAATAGGATACAATTTCAGGAAGATAACTTTTATTCTTCTCACTCTTTAACAGTCTCTTTTTATACCTCCCTTTTCATTAAATGATTACTATATCCAAACTATATTATGTTGACTGCATTTCATAGAACTGCTGTAGCTGCATGAAGAAGCCATGATGAACAACCTTAACAAATATTCTGGGCTTATAGATAGGAAGAATTCCAGCACGGATTTGTTAGAACAGATTGCATGGGAGAGAGGAATGTAGTCTAGGGGACTTATATCTGCCCAGCTCCAGGTAAAATGAGACTTATTCTAAAATACAAAAGGTGTTTGTGTTCTTCCTTAAAATTATGATAGCAGGTAAGATATTACCACCATAATAATGATGAGCCTAATAATTAAAATTTATTAGGCCATACTCTAAAAGTAACTTTTATTCCCCAGTTGTAATTGTTGTCTGGGAGGCTTACTGCCTCCTTCTGCTAACTTAGGCCTACTCCTGGAAGCTTCTCGCCTCTGGACAACCTAACCTAGGTCTATAGCGTTTTCATTCTCTGAGACTTACTTTTTAATAAGCTCATCCTTCTTTGTTCATTCTGAGCTGGCTGATGCAATTGTTCTGGCTGGCTCAAACTCTTCTTCCAGCTGACTTTTTTAATATGGCTTCTCTCTTGGCCCAAAAATGCTCTGCTTAGCCTCAAACTAACACAGCAATCTGCTCTAATTTTCTGGCTTCTTTAATCCTCACCTGGGTTCTCTCTCTGCAACCCACCTCTCTATTACTGTCCTGTTAAAACTGCCTCTATGTAAAACTTCCTCTTAAGTAGTTTCCTTTTCCTATTTCTTCTCAGGAGAGTTGGGTGTATCCTATGCTGTCAAATCTCTGATTTGTCACCTTTTCTGCCACTCAATTAGATATCACTTTCAAACATGGGTGAGTCCTTCTACAAACTAACCTTACCTCCTTTTGTGATTAAAGGCATATACTACCTTGCCTGGACCTAAGCTTTTCTTTACCTGACACTTTCTTTATACTAGGCTATCCTTGAACTCAGATCTGTTGGTCTCTGTTTCCTGGATTCAAGGTGTGTTTATATTCCAGCTGGATCACACAGACATAGAAGGTCTTTGGATGTGATCTCTTGCCAGAACAGTCATGTTCTGAGTTGACATTCCTCTACAACTTCCTCCTTTGTTTAAGCTAAAAATTGTGTACAGTTCAAATTTTACAGTAGAAAAAAATATTAATCCCACAATCTTAATAGTCTGAGTGTCTTTGTGAAGATCCTTTTACACATTGATGCAATGCTCCTCCATAATTACAGTCTTGATCATCTGTCCTTCAGCAATGGTTATTTTAGCATCAAGTTTTTCAGTCTGCCACTCTGGTGAATTATCTGCCCCCCTGCAGCTGATTTGTTAAGCTGTCTCCATGCAAAGGGATCTGCTTTCTGCATCATGTGCATTGCTGTCTTTCTGAATCTCTTCCTTGAGTCATGACTTTCATTTGGAAGCTTCTTACTCTCTCCACTTCTTATTTTTTCCCCTGAGGTAAGATTTCTCTGTGTAGCCTTGGCTGTCCTGGACTCACTTTGTAAACCAGGCTGGCCTCGAACCTGCCTGTGCCTCCCTGAGTACTGAGATTAAATGTATGCACCAGCACACCCAGTTTACAATCCAATGTCTTTTAGCTAATCTTATTCCTCCTTTCTCTTTCTCATATTCTTTATGAATCCACACATAAACTAGACATTTAGGGAGTCCCATATGCCCAGATCCATGCCAGTGAGCTGGTCTCCAGTCCAGTGAGCCAGGCTTCTTACACATTATCAATGGGCTGTCTACATTAATAGTCAATTTCAACAGGTACCCTGGGTTCATAAGTAAGCATTTTGTTCTCCTAGTTCCTCTGTCTCTTGTTAATAAGCCTTTTTATTATCATAGCTAATTTTTCTTCTTGTATCACTAGTTTTCAACCTTTTTGAGATGAAAATATAAAGATTGCAGTTGATAGTAGACAAGAGTTTACTCCATTGGTCACATTTGCAGTGAGCACTGAAACGGCTTTTTCAAACAATATTCTTGTATCCTCAACTCCCACCCTTATTCTCAAAAGATCTAAAATGGAATTTCTCATTTGAATACAGGAAAAGTCTGTCTATATTATTAAAATTGTCTTTTGGTGTGGCTTACTGTGATTCACTGTTTGAGAGGCTCCTTCATCATTTCTTGCTCTGGACTCAAGATTCCCAGGTCTACAAGATCTCCGTAGTCTCTCTAGGCATCCAGCTGAATTCAAAGAACTGAATCTTTCTCTGGAGAAGGTCCAAGATGAATTTCTCCTCTACAGCTTTCTGCCAAAGGTCTCGTATCCTTCACATTTTCTTTCAGATGTCCTCTGCTTCTGCAATGTTTGTAGGTTTTCATCTTTCTCAACCACGTCAAATTTTCCTACCAACCACACACTGAGTACCACAGGGAAAAGCATCTTTTATTTGCCTGGATCAATTGTGGCTTTTTGTCATCCAGATACTATAGACCTATAAGGTCTTTGGATGTGATTCCTTGTCAGAACAACCATGTTCTGAATTACTGTTCCTCTACACATACTATTAACAGTAACAAAAAGCCATCTCCTGAGAAGGCTGTTTCTCTTTCACTCAATACCTGGGCAAGGAGCTCCTGTCTGTCTAACACATCTGCCCTAGCTAAGCTTTATTCCTTCTAGTCCATCCAGTTCAGTGCACAATGATGCCTAGATACCCCAAGAGGAACAGCAGACCTTGGGTCACATTAGCTCAGAGTTGTACTTCTGGATCAGGAGACATCAAGAAGAGAGTGCCACCCTGGTTCTGGCTTGAGCATTTGAAACATCAAAGCCTCCCACCAGTGACAGACTTCCTTTAACAAGACCATACTCACACCAACAAGGGCAGACTTGCTAGTAGCATCTCTCTCTGTGATTCAAATAGCCACGGTGATTAACAGAAAAGAAAGTGGATGATGTAAATTTTAGGTAACTTTTCCATCATCACACACTTTCTGCCAGTGGCTATAATTTGGGCCATATATTTTCAGGCACTTGGCATCTTATTAAAAGAACTGAAATAAAGGCTTACACACATGTGTAAAGTAATAAAGAAACATATTCAATGATCAGAAATAAAAATGTTGTTAATAATGACAATGTCATATAAGTGAGGGTAGATAGGGCCCCAATGATTTTTTGTGGTTTCATTTAATCAGTTCGAAATTTCTATTAGCAGAATTAAGTTATAAAAACTTATCTCTTCTCTGTGCATTTCTCTTTCCCATAATGTATATGAGTTTAATCATAAACACACCCAGTTATACATAGGTATGAGATGATAAGTAGAAGATTCTTCCTAGTATTTCACATAGACAGTAAAGTTTGCCAAATTTTCATGCATTTAAGTACAGATTGGACCTTCTCTCCATTTCTGGATGTATTCTATATATATTTTAATCAAAATGGGGCATTGTGAAGATGGAGTAAATTATTATCAGTATTTATCCAGTGCTTGTGCTGCTTGGTGCTGATGAGAATCCTAAGTTGTTCATGGATGAGTACCTACATAGCGACAAACAGTCTTAATGTGCTGAGGACATTCCCTGTGCTGGCCTGACTGGCAACCATCTGCTTATGACATCAAGGAATAACTGGTTTAAGAATGTAGTCACTTCTGTCTTTATAATGGTTTCACTTTCCAAATCCCTGCCTTTTTTGAACTGAATAAATGAAACCTCAAACAATAACTGGGGCTCTGTGTGTCTTCACAAATGTGACATTGTCACTATTGACAATATTTTTATTTCTGATATTTGAATAAAATTTCATACTGAAGATACTCCATGACCACAGTAATTCTTATGAAAGAAAGCATTTCACTGGGGGCTAGATTACATTTTCTGATGTTTAGTCCATTATTATCATGGTGAGAAACACTCAGTATGCAGGCAGGCACGGACGCTAAGGAAGGAGCTGAGACTTCTACCTCTTCATCCTGGGGAAGCAGAAGAAAATACCTAGTGAGATTTGAGCTTATAAGACCTCAATGCCCATCTCCGTAGTGACACACTTCCTCCAAAAGGCCACATCTACTCCAACAAGGCCACACCTCCTAAGAGTTTCACTCCTATTCCCTATGGGCCACGTAGTCATACACATAAGTCTCTGTGGACCATTACTATTCAAGCCTTTACACTTGCTAAATATTATCCAAGTATATTTAACCTTAACAAAACAAAACCAATACCTATAGTTTTCAATCAAATGATTCTTTTATTCTGATTGCAAATAAACATTTTTAAAAGGAATGTTTAGTTTTTTTTTCTAAGCAGAATTCAGGACTCAAAATGAGTAAAGTAGATACAATGATACTTAATTTTCTTTTAAAAAATTGTCAATCTCTTTGCTACTATCCCAAAGCTTTAATTTTTTTCCTGTAGTTCTGTGGGCTGCATTGTAAATTGTGAGTTAAGTATTCTGATTTCACATATCTTTGGAACTTTTAATAGTCAGGATTTTTGACAAATTTTTTTTATAAATAGAGTAATTTGAATTCAGTATTGTGGTGATTGTTTATAGTTGAGTTAGGTTGAAGATAATGAAAATGTCATTTTTAAAAAGTATCATTTTATTAAGCTGAAGGTGGGCTTTGTTCTCCTGATAACTTTGTGACACTGAGGCTGCCAAAGAAGATGGATTTATATTTTGAGTGCTTTGAAGTTGGGACAATTTAAATAAGGGAAGTTTAAAATGTCTCATTGAAACACAGCAAATTCCTTCATTGCCTGAGGCAGATAAAGAAAAATAAAGTCTGACTCATTTAAGTTCTACTTTTAAAGCTGTTTTAAATTTGTAATCATAGGGTGTTCATATGTCAGGACCTTTAAGGTGTAGTAATATGATTAACTGAAAACTAAAGCATGAATACTATTAAAATAGCAACACTTTCCCTGGCTTTTAACTGCTTTAACACTGTTCTTAAGCTGAAGTCTTAGAAACTAATACTTAAAAGGGTGTTAGTTTATTCATGCAAAATTACCCTAGAGAGATGTTCTTATAAAAATCTTTTGTTATTCATCTCATATTTATCTCCTAGTGTTTTATGTAGGAAAAATAATGTAAAAACAATGCTCATAAATCATTTAAATAAATAAAAATATTCTAAGAAGATGCCTAAAGGAGAATGAGTGGAAGGGACATGGTCACAGTTTCTCTGGTTGCACTTATAGAACAGTCAGTGTCCTGACTGCTGGGTGCTATAAGCATCGTTTACAGCGCTGTGATGCAAAACATATATCTAAATCTACAAATAAATGTTTTTATTGGTAAATGCTGTTATACATAGCCACAGCACTGGAAGCCATTAAATTTCAGAAGACGCCCTCCCTTAAATGACCACCATGTAACCTTCCACTGGAGACACTTGAACATGGAGGGATAATTAAGGGAAAATTGATCTCACTGATTCCTGAGATGGTAGTAGTCGCAGAGTAGTTTTCTGATGAATACAAGACAGATACTTTTTCCTCTACATTTTGAGCAGCTGTAAGTTTCTATGCTAACCACTGTCTACCACATTCACTCTCTCTCTCCCTTTCTCTCTCTTCCTCTCTCTTTCTCTCATATACACACACACACACACAGACAGACAGACACACACACACACACACACACACACACACACACACACACACACACACAAAAGCTTCTCTGATCTGAGAGCTGCATTATTCTTTAGACATAGAGATATGGATTTATAAAGCAGTTTCATACTATATGAGTTGAGCATAATATTCATCATGTTACCTCTAGAGCCTGCGAAGTCTCCAACCATGGGTTCTTGGCCATATTTACAATGCTATATATCATCACACAGAACTTTATCTTTAATGAAAGATGGCTTCCTTTTTTACACACATGGTGGGTGGTCTTGGTAGTCAGCATACTAAAGGTGATACAACTCTAATTACAGTAGAGTCATAGTTTGTTTGTGCCTTTGGCTAAGAATGTCTGTTAATTATATTAACAGCTAAGTTACATCCAGAAAAGAGAGGTTCACAACACTCCTCCCACCCAGAGCTACTACCACCTTTCTACCTTATCTTCCCCAATCTTCCCTGTACCTGGTAGGGAAGTTATGCCCTATCTATGGCAGAGACACTTATTATCAGTACCTTGTTAAATTATGAATCTCTGTATCAGCTATCACCTTTTGCTTACAGAAGCTTCAAATCTTTAGCTGAATTAACCAAAAGAAAAGAGGATCTATCCAGATTAATAAAATTAGAGATAAAAGAGGCTACTACAACAGAAACTGAGGGCATTTAATGAATCATAAAGACATACCTTACTTCAAAGAACTATAAAACCTAAAAGAGGTATACAAAGTTCTTGATATATAAAACCTATTAAATCTAGATAAAAATAAACAATCTAAATAGACTTACAATTTTTCATGAGATAGAAAGAATGAATAAAAATCTCCCAATTTTAAAAGAACAGAAGACAGATTCAGCTTGGAATTCCATCAAATATTCAAATAATACCTAATTTCAATACTTTTCCACAGTATAGAAATGGAGGGAATGTTTCAAAGTTCTTTTTATAAAGACCTTATTACATCAATACCATAAACATACAAAGATTCAATGAAAATAAATATCTCATATGAACACAGAAAAATTCCCAATAAAATGCTTGCAAACTAAATTCAATAATACATCAAAAAGATTAGCCATCATGCTCAAGTTTATTCCTGAGATACAGAGATATTTCAACATTCATAAATCAGTATCACAATCCACCACATAAACAGAATAAAAAATAAAAATCATATAATCATCTCACTAGATGCAGAAATGGCCTTTGACAAAATCCAACAAGCTTTCTTGAGAAAAGTCCCAAGAGAGTAGGAGTGCAAGTGATACACCTCAAAGAATAAAGGCAATTCACAGCAAACCCACAACCAACAGCATTCTTTACAATGAAAAGAACTCAAATATTTCCACTGAAGTCTGAAAGTGGACAAAGATACCCATGTACTGTACACTTATTTAATATAAAGTTAGAAACCAGTGACAAACAGAAAAGAGTCAAGGTACCCTTATTTGCATATGATATGATTATATATATAAAAGTCTCTAGAAACTCTATCAGGAAACTTTTAGAGTTAATAACCTCTTTCTACAAAGTAACATGCCATGAAATTAACACTCAAAACTAAGTAGTTTTCCTATGTATAAATGTGTTCTGTGAAAGAAATAGTATCTTTCACAGCAACCTAAAAATATCTTGGGTTAAATTTAACTAAACAAGTAAATGAATAGTATAACAAAAACTTAAAGACTATGAAAAAAGAAGTTAAGAAAAAACAAAAGTTGGAAAAACTGTCCATGCTTATAGAACAGTAGGATTATTAGAGTGGAAATAACCACCCTAAAACAAACAGTCTTAAAATTCAATGCAATCTTCATCAGAATGCTAACAGAATTCTTCACAGAAATTGGAAGGAAAATTTCCAGTTCCATATAGAAACTCTCTCCTTCTCTCTCTCTCTCTCTCTCTCTCTCTCTCTCTCTCTCTCTCTCTCTCTCTCTCTCACACACACACACACACACACAAAAACACACACACACACACACACACACACACATACACACACACGCACACACACCAGGATAGCCAAATTAATCGGAATAATAAAATAATTTCTGGAGGTATTACTATGCCAGGTTTCAAGTTGTAGTACAGAAATATAGTAGTAAAAACATCATAGTATTGACATAGAAAGTGGCATGTGAAAAAGATATTGGAATGAGGACTCAGACTTAAATGATGGTCTTATTTTTTTCCTACCCAGAAGACATACATTTTTTCCACACAGGAAAAGGAACCATCATTTAAGAAACTTGATAGCATAAAGATTGGGAAATAGTTATCTATTATATATCTTCTAAATGTTCATTATCTATAATATACAAAGAACAACAATAGCAAACTTGTTGTCAATAAAACATATAAGCTAATTTTAAAATGTCATATAATAGTAAACCAAAACATTTCAAACCAAGAAGCATTTATGGTCCAGAAACTTTTAAAAAATATTCAACATCATTAGCCGTCCAAGAAATGAAATTAATACTAGTTTTAGGTTTTAACTTTCCCAGTCAGAATGGACAAAGTTATCAAAAACAAAGGACAACTGATGCTTGTGAGGTTATGGGGCAAGGAGAACATTTAATCCTTGTTGAGAGTGCAAACTAGTACAGTCAACATAGAAATTAAGGTTCTTCAAAAGGATGAAAATAACTCTACCATTAGATCCAACTGTAGCACACATGGACAGAACATTCATAGGCATTTATTACTTACTACAGATAGACTTGTCTGTTCATGTGTGTGTGTGTGTGTGTGTGTGTGTGTGTGTGTGTGTGTGTGTACATATATCCTATATATCTATCAACTTGTTAACAGATAATGAAATGTGGTACACAATGGAATACTGCTCAGACCCTAAGAATAATGAAAATTTCCGGATGATGTATACAGTTCTACTCTACCATCTTGATACTCTCAGGGACTCCAAGTTCTACTGTACTCAGTGCTAGGATGATAAGGCAAAACCAGAAGAAGGAGTCAAAGGGATTCTAGTATGCATGGGAGTGCCATGGGGGGAAAAATCTTCCTCTTTAGTTCTCAGTGTTACAGCTCTCTTGGGTGATAGCCATCCCGGATTTGCTTCGTTTCTTTGTAATGTCCAGACACTGGAACATGCAGGCAGGAACCTGAGAGTGCAGGCATCGGACAAAGGAATGAAGACTAGCCAGGAAGCCGGGTCCTAGGGTCCCAGATTGGTAGGAAATACCGAAGAAAGTGTTCTTAGAAGCAGTTTTTAAGTGTTACAACCATTTACTTTGGAGTTCTCTCAGTAAAACAACAACTCTTAGAGGTTTTGGTGAAACAGCTTGTGCCAGTTTATTCAGGGTAAACAGGGGGTATTGAAACCTAGGGGGACTGGGAAGAGATCCCCAGAATGGGGGCATATCATTGGTTGAGGTGGGATGCTGGTGATACTTTATTTACATGGAGATGAATTAATTCCAGGCACCAGGCTAAAGGACTACTCTGAGAATAGCAGCAGTAGGTGGTTGAGACTAAGTGCACCATGGCATGTTGGAAGGGATACCTAACATTAACAGCCTTCAGAAAAACCCTTTGAATACCCATTACTCTAGAAGCTTCTCCTAATATATAAAAAGAAGTTAAATGGAGTTACTCTATAATGGGAGAGAGAATGCTCCAACTAGACTCCATACATTAATACGTAAAATCCCCAGGACCGTGAATAGGTTACATCTTTTTTGAGTCATGGGCTAAAGTGATCGCAAGATTATAGGCCACTGTTAACAACATTGGCTATTTTTCACAATCTGACGTGATGGTAATGTCTTATTGTTGAAGTCTCCACTTTTCTTTCTCACCACTTTCTTTTGTCGTGAGCTTGAAGAAATCAAGCTTTGTCCACTAAGTTTTACCACTGTTGACTAGTGTTTATAGTGTTGTAAGTACTCTGTACACTACTGGAGGAGAAAATTAATCACCAGTTTTACCTAGGCATGAGCCCTGAACTTGCCCAGAAGTTGTACTGGTGCAATAGAAACACAAAGGTTATAGGAGTAACTGACTACATTTTGTTGGATAGAATGCTGACTCCATGAGATGAAATATACATCTGACACATCTTATTTAATGAGGACAAGAACCTGATATTAGGTAATTGGCACTAGGGAGAAAACTGACTACCATTATTCTGCTATATGAGTATAGTAATAAAATGACTTATAATGCTATATTCTGATCCCGAAAAGTCAGGCCATCTCACAACCCACATCAGAAAAGCGTGTTCTTGCAGTAAACGGGAACTAACACAGAGTCACAACCGGACAACGTACAGACAATAAAAGACTTTGGATCAATCAGCCTTAAATGTGATGCCTTTGTCAAACCTCTTACTTCAAGGCTCAGGAATTTATGCAAAAGAGCATACAGAAAGAGTTGGTGGGGACTGGAGAGATGGCTTAGTGGTTAAGAGCGCCGCCTGCTCTTCCAGAGGTCCTGAGTTCAATTCCCAGCAACCATATGGTGGCTCAAAACCATCTATAATGTGATCTGATGCCCTCTTCTATAGATAAAGCACTCATATGCAATAAATAAAATAAATAAATCTTAAGAGTTGGTGGATGTCTCCAAGAAAACAATGTCTTCCTGATGTAAAAGGGATGCTTATGTGTTCTGAGAGACTATGATGTCATGCACAAGACTTGCACAAATAAATTCCAGTTAAAAATCTCTGTGTGGAGAAGGAGATATGGATACAAAGTCCCAGTCTTTTTTTTTCAGGGGGGGGAGGTTTCTTTCCTTAATAAAATTTTCAGCTTAGAGACAGGATCTGTAAGTTGAGTTTTCATTGATAGTTGTGTAAAGTCCCAGTCTTAACTAAGAAGTTATTTACTATTGATATAAGGTGGGAGAGGAAATATTAATTTTTTTCAAAGGAGTAACACTACATGTTTTAACCACACTCCTGAACAGGCCTTGTGCTCAGGTGGTTAGTATAAAAGAGACAGGTATGTGTTTTTATGTTATTATTATTTTTGCATTTTTGGTTTTATTTTCCTAGTTTTGTGTTTGAGAGAGAAGGGGGTGGGAGAGAGAGGTGGGGAGGGAACATGGACAAAGTAGGCAAGGAGGTAAGGAGAGTCTTGGAGGACTCGGGGATGGAGAAAGAATATGAATAAAGTCTATTGTATGAAATATTAAAGAATATGTTAAAATTGTAATAAAAATAAACATCAGATGGCTAATATATGGGTAATAAACATACATAATTATAAGGTAGTTTAACTACCTGTTATTTTAGCAAAACTTTAGTTTTAAATCCCTTTTAAAAGCCTACAACTTAGACTTGGTTCCAAACCATTTAAAATCAGGAGAATTAACTGTAATTGGATTGGGAGAGAAATTTTGTTTTCCTAGTAGTTGATGATTTTGAAAGAGCATTTTCTTTTCTCCTCTTGTTCTGGAGCAGATCGTGATGAATCATTAAATGGGTGGACAGTGAAAAAAAAGCCTAAAACTTCTCTACCAATAGCTTTGGGTCTGTTTTACAGTACCAAGCCTGTCTTTCCTACAGTGAAGCAGATCTCAGAATCAAGCAGAAAGCTTTTGGCTAACCCCAGGATAACTATATTTCTAATGCTTTCCTAGACATGCCTTGCCTGGAAAGTTAAGAGCACAGTATGAAGAAGCCAGAGGTAGGTAAGAGTGTTTAAGAATGTTCTTTTTCAGAAGTTTTCATAGAACCTTCTGGCATTCTGAATTCAAGTCACTAAGAAGGAAGCCTTTAACTTGATTCCAGGTTGATTTTTCTGTGTCCTCTATCTACATATTTATGTCTCCAGTAGTAGGATCTTACCATGTAGTGCAGACAGACAAAAACAGTGGCTACAGCCTATATTGTTTGAGTTTTGGGGGTACTTTTTTGAAACCATTCTTGATTCAGACTTTATGTTCATTGACGTAGCCATAGGTTTATATACCACCAGAAAGTAGATTGTTAAGATCCTCCCATTAAAATTGTTACCTCCTTTCCCCAGGGGGCAGATCCAGGACACTTCTTGAGTGAATGGATATGGAGAATAGCTAGCTGGTATTGATAGTGTCTCATTCTATTGAATCATGATGATGATTCAGACTTCTGTTAATATATGTGATCTCATTTATGTCTTTTTAGTCCTTTCTCAAGTTTCTCAAGTCTCTCAATAAATGGCAGTATCATCTTGCTCAAGGGTAAACTGAAGATCTTAAAAAGTCATGAGGGCCCTATTAATGTTTTAGTCCAAATATGCTGTATTAGACAGGGTTTTCTAAAGGAACAAAACTAACAGAATACCTAAATACTACATAATTAATACTACGTATAACTAAAATGTCTTGCAACTTATATGAGCTGAGTAGTACAGCAATGTCCATAGGAATGGTAAATAGAGTGAAGGATGTTTTAGTCTGATGTTAGAAGCCTGGAAGCTTCCTGGAGAATTCTCAAATCCATTTTGGAAGGTTGAATGAGCCCGAGTCTGATGCCAAGTAATGGGTGGTGGCATCAATACCCACAGTTATAAGCTACAGTTATAGTCGCTAGCAAGAAATGAAGCTACACAAGCAAGCAGCTCTTGTTGGTTCATAAGATTCCTTCATATCTATGATTCCCAGGAGAAGCTAATACTAACTCTGGGTTAGGATAGTTTTTCTTTGTCAGTCATTCCTAAAATTCCCTTCTAAACCTACCCTGTCCTTCACTCTCAGCAGGCAGGTCCAGACAGGCTTGCTTCTGGGCAGGAAAGGGGACCTCGAGATCAAAGGTCCCATTTCTCCCTCAGGGGCAGCTTAAAACACTCAGGGCCAGGCCCCTGTGCTAGCCTGGGGTGTGAAAGGAGTTTTTGACTCAGGGTTACAGTTAGCTCTTTTAAATGAGATTGCTGTTATCAGATGGCAGTGTATGGTCAGGAGTTCCAAAGCCTGTGATAATATCAAATTCTTATTTACAGCTCTTTGGTTAAGATGTTGTGCTACGCAGGCAGAGTATGTAGGCAGAAGCCAGCAACTCACCGGAAGGCAGGTCTGGTGAGAAGCAGTGATGGCCATGGCAGTGCCACTGTGGCTGCTCCTGGTGCCCAGATGATTCTTCTTGAGGAAAAAAAACCATGAGTCTCAGATAGTCGTGATGATGGACTTGCTCAAGCATGAGAGAGCAAGCCAGTCTTTATTCCTGAACCAGGAATTTTAAATTTTTTTATTTAATTAATTTATTCAGATTACAACTCAATTGTTACCCCATCACCTGTATCCTTCCATTCCTCCCTCCCTCCTGCTTTCACCCTATTCCCCTCGCTAGGTCTATGACCAAGGAGGACCTCCCCCCCCGCATATGGTCAGAGGTTATCAAGTCTCATCTTGTTGGCTGGCTTATTCTTTCTTTGAGAACGAGGAATTTTTAACCTTGGGCAGTGGAAAGAGGTTTTAGGGTGAATGTATCTGATTCCCTGGACCTAGGAACTTCAGGATACCCAATCTACAGGTAACAAAACAGTCCTATCATAAGAGGGAAAAAGCAGTACCTAGTTTTCCAATGGATGGAGTAAGTTCTCTAGGGAAAGCCAAAGTTCATTGGTTGAAAGCCAATATACCAAGGTATCTTATTAACACAGAGTAGCTATCTCCAGGAATTCCCCAGGTGCCAATGGAACAGATTGGAAAGGGCTGGCCCTGTAAATCTTCCCTGAGGGCCATATGATGCTCCCTAGGAGATCTGGGGGTCCCCAGAGCAGGTGATGAGAGAACCTAGCTGAAAAGGGAGTCTGTCTTAATAGATTGAGCTCAGTTTGCTATCTAGAAAAGCCAGACTTTGGCCCTGGGTTCCACACTACGCAGATATAGTACTCAAGTTAAATCCAGGATTTATAAATCTGGAACACAGCAATTTGTTTTGAAAAAAGATTAACCTTCCTTCACCTCTGTGTATCTAATCTTTGCCATGTCTAACCATTTTTAATCTGTAAAATAGCTAGCCTATGACCTAGGGCAGGGGAATAGGGTGAAAGCGGGAAAGAGGAGCAAGAGGATACAAGTGATGGGATAACAATTGAGTTGTAATCTGAATAAATTAATAAAATTAAAATAAAAAACAATGGCAATCAGACTTTGGTTGACTGAAGTACACAAGATATGTGTGTCATTGTGCTATCATATTTTACAGGCAGGACAAATTACAGGTCAAAGGTTTTGTGACTGGGCTAGTGTCCATGTTTCTCTTTTGATAGCCTTCATAGTATCTTCCAGCGCCAAAAGGACTATAACATAAGGGTGGTCTTCTTTATATATTATATCTTTCAGCTTCATTTTTATGAGACTTCTGAGCGTGTTAAGTGGATTTCTGATTCTTGAGTCTGCTCTTAGGATTCTTTTCCCTCTGTTGGGGTGCCACATCTAACTTCAATATGAGAATTTTATTACTTTTTTTATTCAGTCATGTTTGGCTGTTTCCTGCTTTTTTCTAGTAAGATATACAAAGGAAGTGGATCCGGGAAAGAGGGTAGGTGATGAGCAACTGGAAGAAGTGGCTGTAGGGAAAACTATAACCAGGGAATATAATATGATAAAAAAATCTATGTTCAATGAAAGAAAAATATTTTTAAAAATAAAAAATGATAGCAATATACACTCATAAGTAGTATTTTCAGACAACCTGTTAAATCACAGCTTTTTTCATGGGTCTGACTTGAGTGGAAAATACGTTTGTCCTTAAGTAATTTCTAGACTTTTTAAAACTAAGTACATTTTTTATATTCTATACCTCAGTGTTACAAGAATTATTTGATAATAGATAGTATGACTGTATTTGTTCATTTTATAAAGTCAACCAGATTTAATTTTTCTAGATATATTCATGTTAAAAGTTTGTCTTCAATTGTATTGCTTATGACATATATTAAGTATCAAGATTAAACTTCATTATCTCTTACGCTTTTCTTCTTATTTTCTTAAAAGGAAAATCACTTTGTTCCTAAGTACAAATATAATCTTAAATTACCTGGAAATAACTAGAGTCTAGACAGGGGAAAGATTTCCAGAACTGATCCTATATGGGTACTTGTTATTGAAAACAAAAGTAGGCTGAAACAGATGTGCTACCTCAACAGCTCACTTCTCCTTTTGTGCCTTATCCCACAGCTCATACACACAGACTCACAGATGCATACATACACAATCACTCAGACAGACATAAAGAGAGACAGCGAGACATACATACATACACACACACACACACACACACACACAATTTCAAGATGTTAATGTAAATTTTATTCTATGTAATTCGCCTGTACTGAGGTTTTATCTATAAAAACTCCCTACCCCATCTATCACCATCTGCCCCATCTCCATCTCAAAAGTGCTGAATTCCCTTAATAGTTTTAATATTTGTGAGTGTCTTTATTCATCCATCAGCATTAGGGTTGAGAAGTGTGTGATAGTGTTTAATCTCTTTTCTCCTCCATTGCTGGAAACCAGTGGAAAATAGTTGACTAATTTATGAAAGTAGCTGTTTTCTTCTAGTACTTATTCCTTACCCTGTATTCTTTTCGATTTTTAAAAAAATCTCCGAGTGATGTTTCATCTCACATTTCCTTTCATAGGTTTTCTCTCTGTAATTCTACTACAATACATAAATCCAATGGCCCTGTCCACCAACCACTATTGATCACATGCTCAAGCAGTTTGTGGTGCCCGGGCCACCCTGGTACAGAGTCGAGGGTGAGGGACTGCAGATTTAATTCATGCACACACATGCACACGCAGACACATGCACACACACACACACACACACACACACACACACACACACACACACACACACACAATACCACAGCGGGTCCTTCGTGCTGAGAGAGCAGCAGCCACATCAGCAGCCGAGGCAGCAGTTTATTATTATTCCCTCCAGAGTTCCAAAGAGCCTTCTTATAGGCAGCAAGACAGGAATCCTCCTTCCAGGTGAAATCCCTCAAGAGGTGATTGCACACAGGAGGACAAGTCTCTAGGAAGGGAGGGGTGTGTTCTCAGAGCGGTAAACATGACTAGCTAACCAACATAAACACAGGCATGGAAGCTGCTAGAAACAGGACATGAAACAGCAAGACAGGCAGGCAGCCCAGTCGGGCCTGGTTCCTACAGCAGTTGACTTCAAATCCAATTTCTACAAAAGAAGTTACAATGCTCTAACACATATTTAAAATTAATAGATATATTTCCACAAAGAAAAGTCTTATTTAAAGAAAAACGTAGTTTCTTTGCAGTTATTGAGGGGGGGTTAAATTTTGCATAAATGTTTATAGATACGTGCTTCGATATCCCAGATGTTTCAGATTTTGCCCTCCCAGATTGGGTTTTTCAGGGTTTATCTAATAATAAATCTTCACATGAGCTGTTGCGTTACAACACAAATTTTTATTGATCCCAGAAATTTTCTCTTTTCTTTTTTTTTTTATTAATTTATTCTTGTTACATCTCAATGGTTATCCCATCCCTTGTATCCTCCCATTCCTCCCTCCCCCCCTATTTTCCAATTATCCCCTCCCCTATGACTGTTCCTGAGGGGGATTACCTCCCCCTGTATATTCTCATAGGGTATCAAGTCTCTTCTTGGCAACCTGCTGTCCTTCCTCTGAGTGCCACCAGGTCTCCCCCACCAGGGGACATGGTCAAATGTGAGGCACCAGAGTACATGAGAAAGTCATATAACACTCTCCACTCAACTGTGGAGAATATTCTGATCATTGGCTAGATCTGGGAAGGGGTTTAAAGTTTACCTCCTGTATTGTCCTTGGCTGGTGCCTTAGTTTGAGTGGGACCCATGGGCCCAAATCTGCCTATCATATTTTTCTACTTGTAGGTTTCTAGGACCCTCTGTATCCTTTTATTTTGCTATTCTCCCATGCGTCTCTCATTTAGAGTCCCAATAGGATGCCCTCCTCTCTGTCCCAGTTTCCTGGTAAGTGAAGGCTTTGGTGGGACATGCCCCTTGGGCTAGTATGCATATATAAGTGAGTATATACCATTTGATTCTGTCTGCTTCTGGGTTAACTCACTCATTATGATCATTTCTAGCTCAATCCATTTATCCACAAATTTCAGGAATTCCTTGTTTTTAATAGCTGAGTAGTATTCCATAGTGCATATGTACCACAGTTTCTTTATCCACTCTTCTACTGAGGGACACTTAGGCTGTTTCCATGTTCTGGCTATTATGAATAAGGCTGCTATGAACATGGTTGAGCAAATTTTCTTGTTGTGTGCTGGAGCATCTTCTGGGTATATTCCAAGGAGTGGAATAGCTGGGTCTTAAGGAAGCCCTATTTCCATTTTTCTGAGATAGCACCAGATAGATTTCCAAAGTGACTGTACTACTTTGCATTCCCACAAAATGAAGGAGTGTTCCTCTCTCCCCACATCCTCGCCAGCATGTGGTGTTGCTTGAATTTTTGATCTTAGCCATTCTGATGGGTGTAAGATGGAATCTCAGAATTGTTTTGATTTGCATTTCCCTGATGACTAAGGACGTTGAGCATTTCTTTAAGTGTTTCTCAGCCATTTGATATTCCTCTGTTGAGAATTCTCTGTTTAGTTCCAAGCCCCATTTCTCAATTGGGTTATTCGGTTTGGTGGTGTTTAATTTCTTGAGTTCTTTATGTATTTTGGATATTAGACCTTTGTCAGATGTAGGGTTGGTGAAGATTTTTTCCCAGTCTGTAGGCTGTCACTTTGTTCTCTTGACAGTGTCTCCTGCCTTACAGAAGCTTCTCAGCCTCATGAGGTCCCATTTATTAATGGTTGACGTTAAGGCCTGGGCCGTTGGTGTTCTGTTCAGGAAGTTGTCTCCTGTGCCAATATGTTCCAGGCTCTTCCCCACTTTTTCCTCTAACTGGCTTAGTGTCTCTGGTTTTAAGTTGAGGTCTTTAATCCACTTGGATTTGAGTTTTGTGCAAGGTGACAAATATGGGTCCAGTTGCATTTTTTTACACATAGACCTTCAGTTAGACCAGAACCATTTGTTGAAGATGCTATCGTTTTTCCATTGAATGGATTTGGCTTCTTTGTCAAAAATCAAGTGACCATATGTGTGTGGATTCATCTCTGGGTCTTCGATTCGATTCCACTGATCAACCAGCCTGTTGTTGTGCCAGTACCATGCTGTTTTAATTACTATTGCTTTATAGTACAGTTTGAGATCAGGTATGGAGATTCCTCCGGAGCTCCTTTTATTGTACAAGATTGTTATAGCTATTCTGGGTTTTTTGTTTTTCCGTATGAAGTTCAGAATTGAACTTTCAATGTCTTTAAAGAATTGTGTAGGTATTTTGATAGGGATTGCGTTGAATCTGTAGATTACTTTTGGTAGGCTGGCCATTTTTACTATGTTAATTCTCCCGATCCATGAGCAAGGAAGATCATGCCATCTTCTCAGGTCATCTTCAATCTCTTTCTTCAGAGTTTAGAAATTTTTTTCCAACAAGTCCTTCACTTGCTTAGTTAGGGTAACTCCTAGATATTTTATATTGCTTGTGGCTAATGTGAAGGGTGTGGTTTTCTTAATTTCTTCCTCTGTAAGCTTGTCATTTGTGTATAGGAAGTCTACAGACTTTTTTGGGTTAATTTTGTATCCAGCCAATTTGCTGAAGGTGTTTATCAGCTTTAGGAGTTCTCTGGTGGAATTTTGAGGGTCACTTATGTACACTATCATATCATCTGCAAATAGAGATAATTTGACTTCTTCCTTTCCCATTTGGATACCGTTGATCTCCTTTTGTTGTCTTATTGCTCTGGCTAGAACTTCGAGTACTATATTGAAGAGATATGGAGAGTGGGCAGCCTTGCCTTGTTCCCGATTTTAGAGGAATTTCCCTTGAGTATCTCACCATTTACTTTGATTTTGGCTATTGGCTTGCTGTATATAGCCTTTATTATGTTAAGGAAAGTGCCTTGTATCCCCGATCTCTCTAAAACTTTAAACATGAATGGGTGTTGAATTTTATCAAATGCTTTCTCTGCATCCAAAGAGATGATCATGTGGTTTTTTATTTTCAGTTTGTTTATATGGTGGATTACATTGATGGATTTCTGTATATTAAACCATCCCTGCATACCTGGAATGAAGCCTACTTGGTCATGATGAATGATATCTTTGATGTGTTCCTGTATTCGTTTTGCAAGTATTTTATTTAGTATTTTTGCATCTATGTTCATAAGAGAAATTGGTCTGAAATTCTCTTTCTTTGTTGAGTCTTTGTGAGGTTTAGGTATCAATGAGACTATGGCCTCATAGAATGAATTTGGTAATGTTCCATCCATTTTTATGTTTTGGAGTAGCTTGAAGAGTATCGGTATTAGCTCTCCCTTGAAGGTCTGGTAGAATTCTGCACTGAAACCATCTGGCCCTGGGCTTTTTTTGGTTGGGAGACCATCGATGATTGCTTCTATTTCTGTAGGGGAAATGGGACTATTTAACTTGTTTATCTGTTCTTCATTCAACTTTGGCAAGTGAAATTGATCAAGAAAACTGTCCATTTCCCTTAGATTTTCAAATTTTGTGGCGTATATGCCTTCAAAGTAGGATCTTATGATTCTTTGAATTTCTTCAGTGTCTGTTGTTATGTCTCCCTTTTCATTTCTGATTTTGTTGATTTCCAATACTGTCTCTCTGCCTTTTAGTTAGTTTGGCTAATGGTCTGTCTATCTTGTTGATTTTCTCAAAGAACCAGCTTTTGGTTTTGTTGATTCTTTGGACTGTTTTCTTAGTTTCTAATTTGTTAATTTCACCCTGAGTTTGATTATTTCCAGGCGTCTACTCCTCTTGAGTGTTTCTGCTTCTTTTTTTTCTAGGGTTTTCCAGTTGTGTTGTTAAGATGCTTATGTGCGATGTTCCAATTTCTTTTTAAAGGCACTTAGTGCTATGAATTTCCTCTTAGGCACTGCTTTCAGTGTATCCACAAATTTGGTATGTTGTTTCTTCATTTTCATTGAATTTCAGAAACTCCTTGATTCTTTCTTTATTTCTTCTCTGACCAGGTGTCATTTAGCAGAGAGTTGTTTACTTTCCACATACGTGTAGGCTTTTTGTTATTTCTGTTGTTGTTGAATTGCAGCCTAAGAGCATGGAGATCTGATAGGATATAAGGTATTATTTCAATCCTCTTGTATCTATTGAGGCTTGCTTTGCGACCTATGATGTGATCAATTTTGGAGAAGGTTCCATGGGGTGCAGAGAAGAAGGTGTATTCTTACTTGTTTGGGTGAAAGGTTCTATAGATATCTATTAGATCCATTTGACCCATGGCATTGGTTAATGATGTTATTTCTCGGCTTAGTTTCTGTTTCAAGACTTATCCTCAGTGAGAGTGCGGCTGTTGAAATCCCACTATTATTGTGTGGGGATCGATGTGTGGTTTTTAAGCTTTTTTAGGAGATCTTTTACAAATGTGGGTGCTCTTGTATTGGGAGCATAGATGTTCAGAATTGTGATGTCATCTTGGTTGACTTACCTTGATGAGCATGAAGTGTCCTTCCTCATCCCTTTTGATTAACTTTGGTTGAAAGTCTATTTTGTTCGATACTAAAATGGCTACGCCTGCTTGCTTCTTGTGACCATTTGCTTGGAATATTTTTTTACAACCTTTTACCCTGAGGTAATGCCTTTCTTAGTGGGTGAGATGTGTTTCTTGAATGCAGAAGAATGTTGGATATTGTTTATGCACCCATTCAGTTAGCCTGTGTCTTTTTATTGGAGAATTGAGGCCATTGATGTTGAGAGATATTAATGACCAGTGACTGTTAAGAGTCCTAGTTTTGATGTTGTTTCCAGTCGAGCTTTTGTGTAGTTGTGTTTTTGCCATGGGATAGTTATCTATTTCCTGGGTAGTTTTGGTTGTAGCTTGACCCTTTGGGATGGAGTTTTCCTTCTAGTACCTTCTGTAAAGCTGGATTTGTGGATAGGTACTGTTTGAATTTGTTTTGTCCTGGAATATTTTGTTTTCTCCATCAATGGTTATTGATAATTTTGCTGGGTAAAGTAGTCTGGCCTGGCATTTGTGGTCTCTTAGGGTTTGCAGGATCTCTGTCCAGGCCCTTCTGGCTTTTATGGTCTCTGCTGAGAAGTCGGGTGTAATTCTGACAGGTTTACCATTAAATGTTATTTGGTCCTTTTCCCTTGCAGCTTTTAATATTTTTTCTTTGTTCTGCATGTTTTCTGTTTTGATTATTATGTGGCAGGCAGTTTTTCTTTTCTGGTCAATTCTATTTGGTGTTCTGTAGGCCTCTTGTATGTTTATAGGCATCTCTTTCTTTAGATTGGGGAGATTTTCTTCTATGATTTTGTTGAGAATAGTTTCTGGGCCTTGGATTCTGATATCTTCTTTTTCTTCAATGCCTATTATCCTCAGATTTCTTCTTTTCATGGTGTCCTTAATTTCTTGAATGTTTTGTGTCAGGAGTTTTCCAGATTTGGCATTTTCTTTAAAGGTTGCTTCAAGATCTGTGATTGTATCTTCTAGACCTGAGATTTGTTCTTCCATCTCTTGGATTCTGTTAGAAAAGCTCACCTCTGTGTTGCTCGCCTTCTTCTCTGAGGTCTCACGTTCTCGTTTTGAATCCATTTTCATTTTCAGATCTTGAACTGATTTTTTGATTTCTTTCATCTGATTGTTTATATATTCCTGAGTTTCTTCCATTGCCTCTTTATAGGTCTTCAGAGCTTGAACAGTTTTATTTATTTCTTTCATCTGGTTGTTTGAATTTTCCTGCAATGTTTCCAGTTCCACTCTATGTGCTTCTTTTATGTTTCTCACCTGTTTGTCTGCATCTTCCTGCATTTGATTACGAATTTTATTTGTTTCCTCCATTATCATCCTCATTACTAAGGGTTTGAGGTCATTTTCCTTGTATTTCCGTTGTATTTGAGTTCTCTGGGTTGTTTCTTTGGGATAGCTGGAAACTGGAGACGCCATGTTGTTTTGGGGTTTTTTGCGTATGCTTTTTTGCTGTCCTTTAGACATCTTGCCCTCTTTGTTTTTGTTGGGTAGCTTCCAGAGTTGGATGGAGGGAGTCTGATGATAGATTCACTTGTTTTCTCATGATTTCCCTAGGCTGGGAGCTCAAAGCTTCACTGGTGTGTATGCTAGGAGGTTAGCCCTGTTGTTCTGGTCTCTCACAGCCAGTGATCTTCAGCCCCCCAGTGCTGTGTGTCCTGCAATTGTTCTGGGTCTCTGAATGAGCGTTGGGTCAGTCCAAGGTATCCACAGCCTTCTGTGTTCCCTGCCAAGTCCATCCAGGAACACTGGGCCCGAACCACGGGTTGAACTCAGCTAGATTCTCAGGCCCTGAACCGTCTGCCGAGCTCAGCTAGGGATTCTGGGCCCAAAATGCACACAGGGTCCAGCCAGAATTTTTGGGCTGGGACTATGCACCAAGCTCAGCTAGGGCCTTTTGGCCCAAAGTGCGTGCTGTGTCAGTTATTGACTCAGGGCCTGAACTGTCCACCAATCTCAGCCAGGAATTCTGGATTCAAACTGCACACTGTGTCCAACCAGAGTCTTAGAGCTGGTGTGGAACAGAGCGCTCTGTCCAGCCTGCGTCACAGCAGGAGAACTGCGGCTGCACTGTGTTAGTGCCGGTGTTGGAACTGAGCTCTCCACCCAGGATGCGTCACAGCAAGAGAACTGTGGCTCGGCTGAGTTAGCGCTGGTGGTGGAACCGAGCGCTCCGCCCAGACTGTGTCACCGCAGGGGAGCTGCTGCTGAGCTGAGGTGGTGCCTAGCATGGAACTGAGCACTCCACGAATCCTGTACCACAGCAGGAGAACTGCGGCTGCTCTGAGTTAGCGCCAATGGTGGAACCAAGTGCTCCTCCCAGACTGTGTCACCGCAGAGGAGCTGCCACTGGGCTGAGGTGGTGCCTAGGATGGAACTGTGCATTCTACCAAGCCTGTGCCACAGCAGGAGAACTGTGGCTGCTCTGAGTTAGCGCCGGTGGTGGAACCAAGTGCTCCACCCAGACTGTGTCACTGCAGGGGAGCTGCCGCTGGGCTGAGGTGGTGCCTAGTGTGGAACTGAGCACTCCACTAAGCCTGCGCCACAGCAGGGAAGCTGTGGCAGAAGCTGAGTTAGTGCCTCGGGCAGAATTGCTTGCTGGGCTGGGCCAGTACCCGGGACTCTGGGGCCGAACTGTCCGCCGAGTCCAGTCTGGGTCCGAAGGCTCCACGTGACCCAAATCCTGCCCCGAGTCCCCTCTCCTGCAGCAACTCCCACCAGCCACCACACCAATCCCCTCTACGGGAAGGCTGTGAGCTGTAAACCTCAGCCACCCCCGCTGGTGCTGCTGGTGCTGCTGCCTCTGCCGCTGACACTCCAAATAGAGAGCTACTCCCGTGTGCAGGGGCATGCAGGTCCTCCGCACCCTGGTCCCTCCTAACTGTGGAGCACTCCCGATGCCATGATGTTCGGAACTCGGTTTTCCTGGCTCAGAAATCTGTGCAATTCCCTGAATTGTTCACTGGAGCCTCCAAACGCGGTCCACACTGCTTGCCGCCATCTTGGATCCCCCTGTCCAGAAATTTTCTCTTAATTTCTAAATATTTATCAAATTTACACACAAGAAAGAACAAGGTAGCGACTAATTTACCAAGTCTGGAGTTCTGTCTATATAGAGAATTTATTTTGAAATGATCAGTACATGCATGCCAAGAACTTGTGTGTAATCCAAGTTATCACAGTACTAAGATGCAAACATTCAACACAAATATTTTAAAAATATTTGTAAAAATTAAAGAACTGTTACTCATTTTCTTAACTTAAATGATAAACATAAAATAGATTTGGAGATGATTACTTGTCATTCTTGGTAGAATAACACATAATCCTCTTCTGCAAAACAGACTATAAGGCACTTAAGAAAAGAATAAAATTAAGATATTAATGAAACATAGAATGTAGTTCAGCAGAAAAATGAACTGCGCTAAGTGATGGTAAAAATTCCCTTAATTGTTCCCATTTATTTTCCCATAGTTTTTTAAGTGTTATGAAAATGCAGGTATTTGTGAGAGGCCACACTCACATTCGCCATTACAAGATGGCGCTGACATCCTGTGTCCCAAACTGGTAAACAAGTAATCTGCGCATGTGCGAAGGAACTTTCCACTTGTTGTGCTCTGCCTCTCCCGTGGCGTCATATCGCCTGATGAGTAACAGCCAATCAGGGACTGACACATCCTAAGCGGAGAACTGTTTCCTATATAAGGGATGGGTTTCTGCTGTTTGGGGTCTCCATTTTACTTGTCGTAAGCTTATGCTCTCCCTCTTAAGACGCATTAAAGCTTTACTGCAGAAGGATCCTGTGTGTGCAGCGTCGTTCTTGCTGGCGAGACGGTAACAAGAGTCAAATCTGGTGCCGAAACCCGGGAAATTGACCACACCATCGTCAGCACCTTCGGAGACCCCTTGACTTCAAGGAGGATTCAGAACTGCAGGGATAGGTAAGTTCGGAGAGGTATGCATATTTCTGAATTTCTTGGGCCGATTCTAGGAGTGATATTTTTTATTTTTTTACTTGTAAAAAATTGCCTAGAGGATGACAATTGCAAGAGGACAGTAGAGGAAGGACAGGTCGCCCTAGAGGAAGTTCAGGATAGCATGTCAGAAACCGAACGTAGTGAGAGGTTGGGTGCGCGCAAGAAAAGAGATACCCGTAAAAGGAAAGAAGCTAAGAACCCTCCTGTAAAAGGAGTGCAGTCCCCTGATTCCCCAGAAGGGACATCACAAGGACTTTACCCATTAAGGGAACTTGAGGCATTAAATATTGATAGCTCTGCAAGCTCTAGCCCCAATGCCTCTGACAATGAGGCTCTTGATTCAGAGGAAGAAGCAGAGTTAGAGGAGGAGGCAGCCAAATATGAGGAGGAGAGATACTACCCAGACGAATGAGGAAATAATAAAAAACCCTCCCATAACTCCTCTCGTAGGGTAACACCCACCGCTCCTCCACCCTACGAACTGTGGTCTGGATTTTCCTTTTGGCCGGAAAAGATTCGTAAAAAATTACACAATTTTTTTCCTGTTTTTGAAACAGAGAACGGGGGACGAGTACATGCCCCCGTCGAATATAACCTAATTAAAGAATTGGCTGAGTCTGTCCGCAAATACGGGGTTAATGCAAATTTTACCCTGGTAATGTTGGATAGAATTGGCACTGGCACCTTAACTCCTTCTGATTGGCAGATGGTAGCAAAAGCCGCACTTCCAGACATGGGTCAATACATGGAATGGAGGGCTCTCTGGTATGAGGCCGCTCAAACACAAGCCCAGGCCAATGCTCTTGCCCTTACTCCTGAACAGAGAAACTGGACCTTTGACTTGTTGACAGGTCAAGGTCAATTTATTGTGAATCAGACAAATTATCATTGGGGAGCCTATGCTCAAATTTCACAGACAGCTATTAAAGCCTGGAAAGCGCTTTCTA
This sequence comes from Acomys russatus, assembly GCF_903995435.1. Taxonomy (NCBI): domain Eukaryota; kingdom Metazoa; phylum Chordata; class Mammalia; order Rodentia; family Muridae; genus Acomys; species Acomys russatus. The sequence continues at coordinate 34,178,257 of NC_067154.1, read as the reverse complement.
AAAAAGGGGAGGCTAATAGGCGCCTTACAAAAATTAGTCAGGGCCCTGAGGAATCGTTTTCCGATTTTGTGGCCAGAATGACAGAAGCAGCAGGACGTATCTTTGGAGATGTTGAGCAGGTTGAACCTTTTATTGAACAGTTGATATTTGAACAAGCCACTCAAGAGTGCAGAGCCGCCATAGCCCCTAGAAAAAATAAGGGCTTACAAGATTGGCTCAGAGTGTGTAGAGACCTCGGAGGACCGCTTACTAATGTGGGCCTAGCAGCTGCTATCCTCCAGTCTCAAAAACGCCCTGCTGGTAAAACCAACCAGAGGACTTGCTATAACTGTGGCAAGCCTGGACATTTTAAAAAGGACTGCAAAAACTCAAATGGAAGGATGTTCTGAGTAACAAATGGAAAGGACTGGATCCTATTCTTATAAGATCCAGGGGAGCTGTGTGCGTTTTTCCACAGGATGAAGACAATCCGTTTTGGGTACCAGAAAGACTTACCAGAAAAATCCAGACGGTTCCAGAAGATGCTGATACTCAGCCTGGTGATGACCCAAGTGATAATAACAAAGGGGGAACAACGCTGGGGGATCATGTCAACATTCCCACTCCCGATGCCGAATTGGACAACAGAATTCGAGCAAACATTAAGAGAATTAAGAACTGCCATCATTCAAGTTAATTCCACACGCCTGGATCTGTCGCTTACAGAGGGACTTTCGTCATGAATATCTTTGGCTTTCTCCTTCTTTAAGGAATGGGTTGGGGTTGGATTATTTGGAGCTGCGATCTGCTGTGGGTTAGTGTTGACCCTATGGTTGGTCTGTAAACTCAGGGCTCAAACAAAAGAGACAAGGTGGTTATTGCCCAAGCACTTGCAGCAGTAGAAAGTGGGACCTCCCCTGATATATGGCTATCCATGCTTAAGCAATAAGTCGCTGGCTGCTCAGCTCCTGCACCCTCAGAGTCTCAGCTCATTGCACGAGGTGGAGTGAGTAAGTTTCAGCATCCCTGGAGAATTGCATAGTGAGGCATTGCAGTAAAATGGCTCTGCGGCAATATGAGCTATTTACTTCTGTCTCCACTCTCTTTAATGGGTGTCTTATTGCTTCCTAAATAAAGGAATAGGGGGAGACGGCGGCTTGGCGGGCAGCCTTTAAGTCCTAAATAAGGGCAATGAGTTTTCTCTCTCTCTTTCTTCTCTCTGCGTGGCCTTTGCACTCGACTGGGCCTAGTTGCCATTGCACATCGAAAGGTACCCTATATGTACGTGCACCCAGTGGCCGTTGCACCCCGCGGGGAAAATTGCCCATTGCATGTGGGACGGCACTGAGTGGTACCTCTAAAATGGTCCTCAATCGGTTGGTCCAGAGTCATGCTCCAGCCTTGATCAGACCATTTCATTTTCCTAAGCTCATTGCCCATACAACAAACTATAGCGAGCTGCGAACCCGATGTGGCGCCAGTTTTCACCTATTCTTTTAGTTAGGCCTTTAATTAAAAGAGAAGGAGGAGATGTGAGAGGCCGCACTCACATTCGCCATTACAAGATGGCGCTGACATCCTGTGTCCCAAACTGGTAAACAAGTAATCTGCGCATGTGCGAAGGAACTTTCCACTTGTTGTGCTCTGCCTCTCCCGTGGCGTCATATCGCCTGATGAGTAACAGCCAATCAGGGACTGACACATCCTAAGCGGAGAACAGTTTCCTATATAAGGGATGGGTTTCTGCTGTTTGGGGTCTCCATTTTACTTGTTGTAAGCTTATGCTCTCCCTCTTAAGACGCATTAAAGCTTTACTGCAGAAGGATCCTGTGTGTGCCGCATCGTTCTTGCTGGTGAGACGGTAACGCGAGTCACAGATATTAATTGTTCTAAGCTAAGAAACATTTTTTTCCAGATATGCAGGATGTTTCCAGGAACACAAATTGGAACACTTCAAAATATTTATGCTACTCAGAAACTGTTTTGGAGTGTTTATCCGTGTTAGCCCTTTGATTTGATGAAAATCTAGCAACTGAAATGAGCTTGCAAGCACCTTCTCTCACCCTTCCTCCCTTGTGGCTTTGAAATTGGTTCTTTGAAAGACGACTGGTGCTCTGTGGTTCTGAGCACTGTTGTGTTCCTAGGCTTTGAGGCAAGAATCAGGCTCCCCACTCCTGTTTAGTCTGCCTTCCTTCCACAGGAGTCACTTTGGTGGAAGGACAATGGCAGTATGAGTGATAAAACAGGATTCATGCGAATGAATAGAGGGTGAAAGAATGAGCCAATGGCTTTAAGGGCAAGCTGAATTCTTCCATGGAAATCTCCTTCCTTCCAGTTCATGTAAGGGTCTTTGCACAGCCTCGCTCCTTCACTGGGGCGTAAAGGCAGACATTAGGTCAAGTAGCATCTGTGCGGGTTAAAGAAAACAGGTCCTTTGGAAGCATCTCCTGGGTTGATTGTTTTCGGGATTGACTTGCTAGTGCCCAGAGCATGGCTGTATGTGTATGGTGGCACTTTTAAGGAAAAGAAATTCTAAGGTTGCTTCCACTGACAGCCATGCAGAGACTCTGCAGGCAAACTTCTGGATGAGCGCCAGTCATTACACGTTTGGAAAGGGTTTCACACAAAGGTATTTTGTGCATGAATGGTCTGGAGGAATAGGTTTCTGGACCAACTGGTGTGTAGCTAATTTTGAAAAGTCAGTTTACCATAACAATTATTTTATGGGCTGTAGAGCAGATCTCATTAAAGAAGGAAGAGAATTGTAAATTAGAGCAGACCGTAACACATTAATATGCTTAATCCACTTTTCATAACATGACCCTTTCCAGACAGGACTAGGAAAACAACTTTATCTCATTCTTTGCTTTTATTTTTTATTTTTTATAAAGCAATGTTCAGTAGAGATTTTCAAGTATGCTGGATCTTGTTTTTTTTTTTTTTTTAATTTGGTTATCAACAAACATTTATAGAATGTCTACAAATTTGTACCAAAATCTCTCCAAAGGCATCCTAATTATTTCACTAGTTTACTCAATTACTGTTGCTTCTTTTATTTTGTAGAAGTATTTTGAAATTCTGATGTGTCAGTATTTTATTTCTCCAGTGGCCACCCACTTTCTTCTAAAATCTGTTTGGAATTAAACCCCAGTTGCCTAAGGGTATTCTCAATTGCTATTAGAGAGAATAAAATATGTATGCCCCATTGCTTATGCTTTAGCAAGAAGATTCAGTACATTTTGTTTTCATTTATTTTTTGATTTATTTAAAAACACAGACTTTCATAAGTAGTTGGAAAAGGGTGAATTTTTTTTAGCAACAGTGAGATTCACTGTTGTGAGCCTCGTTCAGTATCAAATTTTCTCCAAACAGTTACACACACACACACACACACACACACACACACACACACACACACACACACATATATATATATATATATTCACATACAATTTGGGTTTTCAGGACAGGTTTTATTTCTATAGCCTTGGCTGCCCTGGACTCACTTTGTAGACCAGCCTGGCCTCAAAACTCATAGAGATCTTCCTGTCTCTGTCTACCCAAGTGCTGGGATTACAGACATGTACCACTGTGCCCAGTCAGTTTCATATATTTTAATTTTTGTTTTCTCTATTATGCAAATGTAATACATATCTAAGCAACATATACTAGGTATCTAAATTCCTAAGATACATCTTTTAAAATGTGGAGCCCACAATAGATGACCTCTGAAACACAATTTATAGTCAACTGAAAGTCTTTAATCCAGCCAGGTATGATGGACCGAAATATAAAGTGTAGAGTAACAGGTTCTTAAACACAAAAACCACTTTGAAAAGAAACTATATAAGGAAGTGCAATGAAGTTAAAGAATTTCATTATCTTCATGGAAAATTTGCCTTTAGTTTTAAGAAGCAAAAATTCTGGAAATTAGAGACAAATATGATACAATACAACCAAATTCATGAACTTGTCATCTAAATAGAAATACTTCCTTTGTGTTTATTAATCATGTTAAACATAAAATTATGATTGATGCATGCTATGTAATACTTTGATACATATTATTGCCCTGTGTGCAATTCAGGGAAAGTATATTTATCTCTTCAAGTGCTACCATTTTTAATAATAAAAATTCAAAATATATCTCCCATCATCTTCTATTATACTTATATGCATAATAAAACTCATGCTCTGCTGTAGACATTAAAAAATAACCCCAGAACTTGTTTCTTTTCTCTAATCCTAGTTTTAATAATGTATCAGTTATTGTCTCTAACCAATCTTTCTTTCATCTCTGTTTCTGGGCTTTATCACCAGTTTTATCTCAACTTCTATCTTTTCAACCTTTTAATTTTCAAAAATGTGTGAGGTAATGCGATTAAAAAAAATCTTGCTATGTTTGTCTTATTTCAGCTAAGAATCTCTACTGCCCAATATGATCTCACAAGTGACATAATCCTGTCATGTTTTCAAGTTGAATGATACTTTGTTGGGCATATGAATCACACAATATTATTTTATTAACTTGTCAGTTGACAGATATTTTTTTTTTTTGCCATAGCATGGTAGTATTCTTTAACATATTGATTTTATTTTCGTTGGTTATATATTTTCAGATGGCCTGATAATTTTGTTTTCAATTATTTGAGTAAGTCCTGTAATGTTTTCTAAAGTATGCATTAATTTTCATTTAGTAAGAAATATGAGGCTCAATTAAAACATTTCTTCTTGTGCTACTCAGCCTGATCTTCCACTGTATTCAACATTTTTCTTTTGTTGTTTTCAGTTTTTTAAACCATGTATTCTGAAGCAGTTTTCAAATTTTTACTTTTCTTATTATACTATGTATTAGACCATTTCATGCTACCTCAGTTAGAAGAAAACACAAGCTAGTGTCAACTATGTCCATTGGCAGCTGATCATAACACTTCATATTGCAAACTCCTAAGAAATTGCTGTCATCTAATTTCATAGCTATTTAAAGTAAGTTTTTATTTAATTAAGCAATGGAAAGAAGACATACTCATAATCATAAATTGAGGAATCTATGATATGTCTCAACTCATCAAGAATTCTGGCTACCATTACAGTTCTCCAAAAATATCTGAGCGTCTTCAAAGGTATATAACAAAGATATTCTTGGAAGTAACTCCTTGGGCCCTGAGACAGCTTCTTAAAAATATTGATTTGCTGTTGTATCTTTGGTGAGTTCTGTTGCCAAAGACCACAATTTCTGTGCCAAGACAATTGTGATGTGTTTTGAAGTGTACACTAAACACATACTTTTACATGTCAGAGAGTTAATCAGAGCCAAAAGACATACCCAAAAGTTTATAAGGCAAGTGAAAGAACCTCTATCATAGAATGACTTTATATACAAGTCCTATAAAGGGACAATATCCCGTAATAAAAAAATATACCAGGTTAAAAAAAAATACTTCCATCACCATTGTGTTTGTTTTTCTACCCCAAACAATGATGGATTGCAAACATACAGAGACTTCAAAACTTTTAGTGAGTACCTGACTACCTCCTATTTTCAGACTCCTTGAACTACTTTGTTATGTTTCCTTTACCATGCCTATGATAGTCATTTCATCATTATATACATCAGTAATGATTCTTTATACAGATCAAATTATATTTTCCGTAAATAATTTAATGCTGTGTATACTTTGGGAAATAATATTATACTTTTTTCTCTTGTACTTCAACTCCCTCTGTATAAAAAGTCAGATTGATCTCTTCATTAATATAGTAAATAATATTTCCCTTTTGGAAAATATGATTCATTCCAAAGCCTTTGTCCACTCTCCAGAAGAGTTTTGCTTCCATCACTTTGAAGGTATTAAGATCATAGATAGTTCCCTGGAACTCAATTTGAGGCAGTGTTGCTGGATGTCACTTCATGTTTACTGTGACTTATAAGCTTTCTGTTCTCAAAGATGTGCTTACCACTTGCCTGTATCTCATCACTATCTCTCTCCACACAAAGTAAACAACAATTCTGAAGTTGTCCATTCCACATTAGCTCTTTCTTGTCCCTTATATCTTTACATCACAATTTTATATCTTGTAATGCTTTTATATTAAAATTCTTTAATGTCTTCTGCAACATGCATGCTCACCAACATACATATTACACATGCTGTTAGAGTCCCCTATAAAAAACAAGAAATTATATAAATGATATTTGATGGTGATCTAGACGGTCAACATGATTGGATTGAGAAATCCTTAGGAAATGAGTAAGACACTACCTTACATGCATCTTTGTGGGTATTCTCAGAGAGATTTGACTCTGGGCTAAGAAACACCCTGAATAGCTTGAATGTGATTGGCACAATTCAATTGGTTCAAAATGTAGATGGAAAACAAGGGGCTTACAGCACCATATATGAAAACTTTCTTGGAAAGTAGGCCTTAAATCCAATAAGATTGATGGTACTCATGATAGGCATTCCATTATTATACAAGAAAGCATATTTGTCTAGCATTTCTGTACTGTAGCCTACAGGGCCTGTAGCCAAACAGGAAAGTTGGTGACACTTATGCTTCAGGTATCTTCATGAAACTTCGGGCACCATGGAAACCAGCCAGCAGGGAAGAAGCTACCAATTTAGTTTCAGCTTCATTTCTTTTGAAAATGTAGACAAAATGTGCTCTGGTCTTTGGCAGCTGAGCCTTACTCTCTAGTTATTGTATACAATCTCAGCAGTAGCAATTATGATTTGTGGACTGTCAGTGGATCTCTTGGTCAACAACTCTTACTTGTTGGTAGTTGATCCTTGACAATGGAATTTTTTCATTTAACAAGCTCATGACATCTAGAGGTGAAGGATACCTTCCGGAGTTAGATTACTTTAAATTCTTTTTGAGACGGGGTTTCTGGGTAGCCTTTGCTGTTCTGGAATCACTTTGTACACCAGGCTGGCCTCAAACTCACATCAATCTACCTGCCTCTGCCTCCCTAGTGCTGGGATTAAAGGAGTGCACCAAGCCAGGGCTGGGATTTAGATGCTTCATCTGTTGTTCCAACAACTATTTTTCCATTAAAATATCCACAGCATGGTTGTAAGGTTGATGGAAGCATTATTGCACCCTGTAGTCTTCATCCAGAATTGTATATCAGTGTTTGTATAAAATCTACTTTTGCCACTGTCAATTCTTTGGAGACATTCATACTAAGTGGGGTAAAATACTTTCTGGTGGCTCACTGGCATATAAATGATTATAAAATACCAGTGATGGTTTCCTTACAGGTGAGAACATATTTGCTTCTATTACTGGTAGGGAGAGGCCTTCTGGAGTCTACCTACTAATCTTGCATTAATTTATGTAAGTGTCCAATAGGTGAATCCACTTGTCAAGGCTGCAATCTGGAAATAGGCCTCATATGTTTGCAAAACATGTAATGTATAAGAATATTTTATAAGGAAATGCCAGTGGCATTAGCTATTTTCAAACCTAAGATGGCCTTCCTTTGGCCAGACTTAATATTTAGTCAATGGGGGAGTTTCCAAGAGACCCTGGGAGGAAATATTTCATACTTTGGTAAATAGATCTCTATTTTCTCTGGAACCTAGTAGGCCATGGGCTGCCACATGGAAAACTGCCAGGTGGTCTTATTCCTGTGGAATTCTATTCTACATTTTCTTCCACATCTGTTATTTCCATACTTACATGGAAAACTTCCAGGTGTTCTAATTCCTGTGGAATTCTATTCTATATTTCCTTCCACATCTGTTATTTCCACAATGACTACACAGCACCTGACAGAATGTGTATTCTTACTTACTGAGAACCTATAAAGTGGGGTCTCTCCATATATTCAGTACATGTCACCACAGACCTGGTCTTAGGAGTCTTATGACCATATTGCTCTTAAATCAGGCCCTTGGATACATTTTCATCCTTTTTCCAGGCCACATGGTATCTGTGCTCATTTGCATTGCTTCAGTTACCCATTCTTATTTGATATTTCTACTCATGATATCATTGTACATGTACCCATATGGGTGGATGGTGGCTCTTTCAGCACACTTTCTTTTAATTCAGTTACCAAAGGACACTCAGTGATATAAAAAAACAAAACCAAACAACAACAAAACCCACTGGCCCTAAGACAACCTACAAGGTATTGTTAATGGAGCTTAGAGACACCACACAGCATTACTATAAATTATAACTCCTCCTTTGTAGAATTTAACTCTTTAGCATACCAAAAATAGGTTTTCAGAAAGCCTACAATTCACCCTTTATTAGATAGGATGTTTCTACAGTTGCTTTGGAGAAATCAGTTATGGAGTCTACAAGTTGCAATTCTTTACATATGTCTAACAGTTGCTATTGTAGTGCCTGGTATAGAGGTTCTGACCCTTTCCATGAGTAGACCAACACTATATTGCAACTGTCTGGTCTGGTCATTTTGCCATAGGCCCCCGTCTTTTGGACTTTTTGTAATTTCTAACCAAAAAAGACACTACTGTTGGCTATATCACTGTTTACATAGAGGATCTTATTTGGCTCATAATTGTAGACTCAATTTGCTTAACCAGAATATTTTATTAACAACTTAGTGACCAAGCCTACCTCAATTATAACCCGATTAACAAAAACAGTAGGAAATGAGGATTAATGGACACAATAACAAAACCTTAAGGATATCAGTTCCAAGGAAAGATTCTCCGGTCAGGAACCCAGGATTTCTTCCACTGGAACCTGGGGTAACCAGACTCCAGAGCCTCAGCAGGATCTGGAGCTCTGAAGCCTTCCCTCAAGCGATTTTTCTCTAGGAGCATTTTTTAAAATTTATTCTTGTTACATCTCAATGACTATCCCATCTCTTGTATCCTCCCATTCTTCCCTCCCTCCATTTCCCCTTATTCCCCTCCCCTATGACTGTTCCTTAGGTGGATTTCCTCCCCCTGTATATGCTCATAGGGTATCAAGTCTCTTCTTGGTAACCTGCCATCCGTCCTCTGAGTGCCACCAGGTCTCCCCCTCCAGGGGACATGGTCAAAGATGAGGCACCATAGTTCCTATGAAAGTCATACCCCACTCTCCACTCAACTGTGGAGAATGTTCTGTCCATTGGCTAGATCTGGAAGGGTAGCGATGAACAGCCAAATCTATCCCAAGTCTCCTATCCGCCCTGCTGCCAGTTCTGGGCTCATTTATATATCTCCTCCCAGAGTCTGTTCATGGAATCTTTTTCATCTGGTAGTAATTAAGCTCCTGTATGAGGTGGTTGCTTTTCTAGTGAATTAACATCACCTGTTCTCTCATGAGACTGTTCCGATCCCACACTTGGGATCCTAAAGAACAGGTTTCTCTCCTTCACATAATATTCCTGAGTTTTTTTGTCCTAATCCCACTTGGCACTTTTGTTTTTCAAGTTATACAGAGGGTGGGCGACTTGGGTGAGATAGTGATTGAAATTTTACCAAAATCCCAGGGATCAGCCAAATATCTGAAGTTCTTTTACATTTTTTGCCATAAGAGTTTGTCAGCATGTTCTTGGCAAAACTGTGAGGTAACAATTTTATTAAAGTAACATGTTGTACTGAGTAAAAAGTCTGAGCACATCCATGACTTTTATACCAGGGTCTGTAACTTCTGTGTATTAATCTTCCATTATCATTCTCTTAAGAGCCTCTGTATGTGTTTAATATGCTTTGCTAATTTTGCAAAACATTCAGAGATTAGCATCATGCCATTCATATAATGAAACATTTTTACAGAAGGCAGGCAGAGTAATAAATCAAAGTCGTGGGCCACCATCACATGACAAACGGTAGGTTGAGAAGGTCAACTTAGGGAATATGCTGAAGATCTACTCTTAACCATTACAAGTGAATGCAAATTGGTGTTTGAGTTTAACAACCTCAGTATATTAGTCACTGTTCTTTTGCTGTGAAGAAACATCATGACCAGGCAAAGCTAATGAAAAGGAAGATTTTAACTGGTGGCTTTGCTTCCAGTTTTAGAATTATGGTACGCACAGAGCATGGCAGCACATGTAGCCTACAGCAGAAACTGAGAGCTAAATTTTGGGAGAGAGAGAGAGAGAGAGAGAGAGAGAGAGAGAGAGAGAGAGAGAGAGAGAGAGAGAGAGAGAGAATATCTGGTGGGCCAGGTGTGGGCTTTTGAATTCTCCAAACCTACCCCAAGTGACATACTTATCCAACAATCCCTCACCTATCCTACTCCAACAAGGCCATACTTCCTAATCCCTTCTCAAATAATGCCACTCTTGGATGACCAAGCATTCAAATATATGAGCCTGTGGGAACCATATTTTTAAAATGCTTTAACATGTTCTAATGCAGTATAGAAAGTTTCCATTGCTAGAATCCATTATTGGTCAATAGAATAACATTGATTACAGCATCATTGATGGATAAACTATCATTTTTAGCTCCCCATAATATGATGATATTCTCCAACAACCATTGGGTTTGTCACCCAGAATACTGGTCTGTTGAGAGAGCTCTGGGGTAGCTAATAATCACTCAGTACCTTTTCTAGTTTCTTGATGTCTTGGTAATTTCATCAAAATTTCAGGAAGTGTAAGTTGTTAGAAGTTTACCACCCTACTAATAACTGGCAACTTTATAAGTTCCGTATTTGCCCAACTACATAGGAATGTCACCATAATTCTTATTATTAGGCAAAATTTTCCACGGGTGGCATGTAGCATTACCTTTAATAATTCATCTATCCCAAAATGCTCTCTTCTAGAAGAGAAATCCGTAACCTGGAGAAGCTAATGACCCAGCTCTGGGAGAAGTTTAGACCTTTTAAAATGCACTGTTTTATCACCATATTCATCAACTGTTGTCCATTGTCACTGATGCTTTTAGGATTTGTCATGAATTCAGATACACTCAGTTCTCAAATTTACCAAAGATCAAGTTGATTTCCACATTAGCAGGGAACCAGAAAATCTTGACATGGGGCCTCCAGTGACCATATTTGGCCCTCATTTTCACACAACCTTGCCTATTCCATCAAAGAATTGGCTGGCTTAGAAACCACCCCAGTTGTCTTCCTTTCTTCATAGAAGGTTGTGCATAAGGGATTAATTTCACCTCCCTGTATTCTACTTTTTTTATTTCTTTGGTCAATTGATGTTCAGGATTTAATGTTTTACAAAGACACACAAGAGCAGCATTTGGCTTTTTATCAGTTTTCTCATTAAGGATTTGGCTTGGCATAAAGATTGCCTCATTTGTTTTCAGGTAAGGCAGGCCGAATCCATGTTTTGAATTTTCTTTTCTTTATCATTTAGTGAGTTAAAACAATGCCAGATTGAATCATCTTGTCTGCCAAAATTTCTCCTACCTCATAAACATTATATTCTACCACTGGACTCAACAAGGTCCTGTGGAAATAAGTTCTTCTTTACAATTCCTGTGAATGCCAGATATGTCGCTCATTAGACTTACTGAACTTGGCAAAAGGTATTCCCTTTCTAATGCCTTATTCCTCAAGTAGTACCTGTCCTTTCCCAATTTTCCTTTGGTTCCTGATATTCATGGGAACCTCAGTGTGATGATAAGAAAGTCCATCTCATGACTCCTATGACCCAGCTTGTCAGGAACTACCACTCTCAAATTCCCTCACCTTATTAACCCTTTGTCTTATTTAGGGTAGTTAGTAATATTAACTACCATTTTTTCCTCTGTAGCACTTTGATTGATCTCCCCTTCCCTCATACCCTACAGCTTCACATGCCAGCTATGAGAGACTCTTTCACTGTTTGTTAAGAAATTAAATTCAAGCCTCTCTGAATCTGAGTACTTGATTATTATAGTTTCTTTTACCACATCATTCTTTTCTTTGTGTTGGTATAATGTGCTTGTGGTCTATGTACAGTCTATCCTTGTTTATTCAAATATTGTTTCCTCTACTCCTTTATCTGGTTTCAATCAGACATTACATTGTGATGTTTATACTAACTATCTTCTGTCTCAGGTTTATGTAAACATGTAACCATGTGTTCTCTGTATTGACAATAAAATCCAATTGGCCAAAGCTGAAGAATAACAGGGAATAGGGTGGGACATCCTGATCCAACAAGGGTAGGAGAAAGGGCAGGAAGGGCAAGAAGGATGCATTTGCAGAGCACAGAAAAACACCAGGAAGAAATGAACTGGACCTAGGAGATGAGTGAAAGGCGAGTATAATGTGGGAAATCAGATTGGGAGGAAGCTATATCAGCTTGGAGGTTTAGGATGTAATAATTATTGCTCAGTATTGTGCTCTAGCTAATTAAATATATCCTAGTTTGTGTGATTATTGGGTATAGAGCTGGTTAAGAAGTAACTGCTGTTTATGATAAAATAATAAATCAATATTAAATATTACTAATCATTTAATATGTTTGTTTGTTTGTTTTGTGTTTTAATATAGGGTCTCTATATATGGTTCTGGCTGTTTTGGAACTTACTACATATATCAGTCTTGTCACAAACCCATAGAGATCTGCCTGACTCTGCCTCCTAAGGGCTGGAATGAAAGTTGTGCACTACCATTCCTGGCTTAGTACATCATTCTTCTGCTCTGTATTTACATTTGAATCACTGGTTTTTCTTCTTCTCTATTAAAGGTCTGAACAGAGGGGTATCTTCTGTTATTCCTATGATGTGTATTTCTTCTCAGTCTCTTATTTTCACATAAGTTCCAAATGTGTGAAACTCAGGAATGGCTCTTTAGCACAGAACTAAGCTGTGTTTTCTATCTTTTTTGGTACCCATCTGTAAGAAATAACAAGTACGCACTTCCAGTGGATCCCGTCTTTGTTCTTACTTGCTCACCAAATTAAAGGCTAATGTGGAAGATGCTAGCCATATCTCACTCTTCTTACTGAAATCTCAATTTATGCAACTGAGTTATACTAAGTAGCCATCTAGGTCTTAGTTGTATGCTTTAGTAGACATAGCACTTGTCATTCAATCTCCTCAATAGCCTGATGACACTCTCTGATTTACATGTTATACTGAAATACTTTACTTGACCCTCAACTGTCTTTATACCATTTCAATACCTAAGCAATAAATCCAATTCATCAAACAGGCATGCTACTCCATGCTACATAGATAAAGACTGCCATCCTGGGATCATCCTGAGGAACAACATACTTCCTAATGATTCAGCCTTACCTAAATCCATACTATGCATAGCAAGATGCATATAACTACTGTCATAGAAAAAAAAAAGATGCCCTACCACACAGGAAAGGATAGCAATGCAGAGATATCACCTCAAAGATTCTCTGAATTCATACTGTTCTACATTCCTTGCATGCCTTGCTAACCAAAGGCAAGATCACATAATCACTCTTCCCTACTTCATCTTTTGTTTTGTCAGTCTCTGTTGTATTACTAATAACATTATCGTGGTGGGGGAATATGAGCAAATATTAACTCAGCCCAGATATGGAACTGATAGACCAAACTAAGGCATTCACCCCAAGTCCAACTTGATGGTCTAATGAGTTTTATTGGGGTTTAATCACAGGAATTTCTATGAGGAGTTACTTACAATAGCAGAATTTCTTAAAGACAGATACATCACCAAAAGTCCACTCCTGCCAGGCTGAAGTATGGAGCACATTGTACAGCCAGTCAGCATCTCAACAGGTTTGAGTTCCTTTTCCAGGTAGCTCAAATGGTTTGACAGTCTGGTTATCTCAGTTAGTCTGATCCTCTTCCAGGCAGATGAGCTGATCTCTGCATCAGAGAAGCAGCTTAGCTTCTCTGAGTGTTCCTCAAGCCTTGAGAGAGATGATCCTAGTGAATTCTGTCACTTTCAGAGACTTCTGAGCAATAAAACATTTAAATATGTTTGAAGAATGAATATCATCTATCTCTCATATGTCTATCTATCATCTGTCTATCAATCATTAACCTAAATACATACCGGTCTATGATTTACAATTGATTAGAATGCTTAACATTAGGAATTAACTGGCTTCAGAATGTAAGTCATTATATTTCATTAATATTATGGGTAGATCCAAGAAAAATTAATGGTCTACTCTGTCTTGAAGTGTTGCAAATATTTTCCACATCTAGTTTCACTTTTACGATTCTACCAAGGACTAGAAAACAACTCCCAAATTTCAATAGTTTTCACTTTTTAGGATGATGTTCTGAGAATTAACCCTTCTTAGATTTATTTTTTCTATCTATCTATCTATCTATCTATCTATCTATCTATCTATCTATCTATCTTTCTATCTATCTATCTATCTATCTATCTATCTATCTATCTATCTATCTACCTTGTAATTTATTTATATTGCCTCCAGATTGTTATCCCCTCTCTTGTATCTTCCCTTTCTACCATTCTACCTTATTCCACTTTATTCCCCTCCCCTAGACGTCTGACAAGGGGTGCCCTCCTCCCCCACCATCTCACCACAGGCTATCAAGTCTCATCTGGACAGCTTGCATCCCCTTCCTCTGTATGCTTGCATGGTCTCCCTGCCAAGAGGTGATCAAATCTGGAGCACCAGAGTTCTTGTCAGAGGCACTCTATCTGAACTAGGGTCTATGTTCTTTGCATGTGTTGTCCTTGGTTGGTGCAACATATTGTGCAGGCCCTCATGGGTATAGATCTGTCCATCTTGATGGTCTTCTTGTGGGGTTTCTGAACCCTCTGGGTCCTTCCATCCCCTCATCCACCCAGAGTCCATCAGTGAGTCTCAGCATCTGTCCTTATCCCCCTCTGGGTGGAGTCTCTCAGAGGACATCTATTTTGGACTAATATCCACTTATACGTGAGTATATATCATGTGTGTCTTTCTGGGTATTGGATACCTCACTCAAGATGACTGTTTCTAGTTCCACCCATTTGCTTGCAAATTTCAAGACTTCATTGTTTTTAATGGCAGAGTAGTATTGCACTGCATAAATATACCACAGTTTCTTTATCCATTCTTTGGCTGAGGGACATCTAGGTTGTTTCCAGATTCTGGCTATTACAAATAAAGCTGCCATGATCATAGATGAGTATATGTCCTTGTATGGTAGAGCATCTTTTGGCTATATGACCAAGAGTGGTATTGTTGGGTCTTGTGGTAGCACTATTACCAATTTTCTGAAAAACCAACAGATTGATTTTGAAAGTGGTTGTACAAGTTTGCACTCCCACCAGCAATGGAGAAGTGTTCCCCTTTATCCACATCCTTGCCATCATGTGCTGTCACTTAAGTTTTTGATCCCAGCCACTCTGGTAGGTGTAAGATGGAATCTCAGAGACATTTTGATTTTCATTTACCTGATAACTGATAGTTATATCTATAGATATTCTAAACTGCCATAAAATAGAAATAATTTTCTTAATTTTGTTGTGTTAGAGAGATAAGAGTTTGAAATCAGGTATGGAGATTCCTCCGGAGCACCTTTTATTGTACAAGATTGTTTTAGCTATTCTGGGTTTTTTGTTTTTCCATATGAAGTTCAGAATTGAACTTTCAATGTCTTTAAAAAATTGTGTAGGTACTTTGATAGGGATTGCATTGAATCTGTAGATTGCTTTTGGTAGGATGGCCATTTTTACTATGTTAATTCTCCCGATCCATGAGCAAGGAAGATCATGCCATCTTCTCAGGTCATCTTCAATCTCTTTCTTCAGAGTTTTGAATTTTTTTTCATACAGGTCCTTCACTTGCTTAGTTAGGGTAACTCCTAGATATTTTATATTGCTTGTGGCTAATGTGAAGGGTGTGGTTTTTCCTAATTTCTTCCTCTGCAAGCTTGTCATTTGTGTATAGGAAGGCTACAGACTTTTTTGAGTTAATTTTGTATCCAGCCAATTTGCTGAAGGTGTTTATCAGCTTTAGGAGTTCTCTGGCAACGTAGAACAATATGATAGGCAGATTTGGGCCCAGGGGTCCCTCTCAAACTAAGGCACCAGCCAAGGACAATACAGGAGGTAAACTTTAAACCCCTTCCCAGATCTAGCCAATGGTCAGAATATTCTCCACAGTTGAGTGGAGAGTGTGATATGACTTTCTCACGTATTATGGTGCCTCACATTTGACCATGTCCCCTGGAGGGGGAGACCTGGTGGCACTCAGAAGAAGGACAGCAGGTAGCCAAGAAGAGACTTGATACCCTATAAGAATATATAGGGGGAGGTAATCCCCCTCAGGAACAGTCATAGGGGAGGGGAATAATGGGAAAATGGGGTGTGGGGGAGGAATGAGAGGATACAAGGGATGGGATAAATATTGAGATGTAACAAGAATAAATTAATAAAAAAATGTTTTAAAAAATTTAATAAAAAAAAAAGAAAAATAAGAGTTTGGTGAATTATTTAGACAATGTACATGCCGTACCCATGTGTCACTGGAAAGTTTGAATTTAGCCAGGTGAAAAGTAGATCACATACAAAAAATTCACTTTTGTATACTCTTTCACTTTGTGTATTCTTTATATTCCATGTGTATAACTAGTTGGCTTTTGAGTATTGAATTTTTATGCATAATAACTTTAACATTAAAATAAAAGATATTTATTTTGCAACTCAATATTAGTAAAATAAACAGGTGCCATATGACAAATCCGTTTTAACACTTCTTTCCTTTAAAATTGTTTCTATTCCCTGAAATATACTAACATTCTCCTTTTCTGTGAAGTGAAATAGAATTAAGAGTGTCAAAATGCTTAGAATTTACAGCTGAAGTTATTGTATAATAATTGTAACTATGTTCCTTTCATGGGCCTGTTTTATTTCTTTTAATGTTGCTTTGATTTTTCTTTATCTATTTTAATAATCCTTTATTTCAATACTCAACATTTTCAGAAACATATAGATAGTCAGAGGGAAATAAAAAGGAAATAACTAATTCTGTTTTCAAATTACAGTACATACCTTGAAGCGTTTTCATTCAAAATGTGCAAAATCGGTTTAGATGAAAAACCAGTAGAAGAAAAACACTGAGCTTGATAATGACATTTCAGAATATAAAGAATGACTGTGATGAAAGGATCTATTATTTTAAATTCTACTGATATTAACAAAATATGTTCCAGCATTAAATTGTGCTGTCAAATGAATTTTATTTGAACTGCAAAACTCTTGTGAGGAAAGTAATAACAAAACCTCAGTTAGCTCCTTCTTCCCCATAGATTTCAGAAACTTCAAGATTTTTTTTCAATGTATTTTATGATCTGATCATTTTCCACATAAAGAAGCAACAACATATTAATTTCTTGATCACTGAATTAGATGAAAATTCTTATCTAACAGGTTGTCTGCCTATGAACAATTGCAGAATTCCTTAGGTTCTCAGCGCTCACCTTCTTTATCTATAAAATGAAGATAATGCAACGCCTACTGAATCCTGTCATGGCATGAATGACATAATTCAGATGCAGAATAAGTGTTTGGTATGTAATTGTCATCCAATATCTTAAATACTTACCTTAGTAAAAATTGTTCTCAATTGACAACGTGTGCCAAGGATACTGATTGGGAAATAGAATTTATTATATGTACCCTATAATTTTGCTGAAGTCAAAAGATTTAATTTGCGGGGTATGTTGAGATCCTAAGTTGGCTTTGAGACAGTGGGAAAAGGTTTACTTGAGGATGATAAGCAAAGCACATGTGATTTATATAAAGTATTAGATTTACAACATCTTCAAGAGCCCTAGTAAAACCTCTAGAACTTACTTGTTGCTGCATTTTCAAGGATTACCATTTGGTATTGTATACCGAGGAGGTTATATATGTATATGTTTAGGAATATATATACATGGTATGACTATTCAAAGCATGGCTATCACAGGCAGCTGGATAGAGGTTAATGGTAAACAGAGACACAAAACTCTAGGCTTACTTCAGCAATGAACGCATTTTATTTTTCCAGCACTGTTTACGTTCTCTTTAGCAAGCTACTAGAATGGCAATGCAAGCAGAGCTTAATCAAACTTTATAATTGACCCCCTCATCTGAATTCTTCCTTCCACAATTCCATGCAAGCAATATCTTTCTTCTGCCCCTCAAGACAAGATGTCTCTGTATTGCCTTGGCTCTGCAGGACTTGCTTTGGGGACCAGGTTGGACTTGGACTAACAGAGCTCTACCTGCCTCTGTGTCCCTGAGTGCTGGGAATATAGGCATGTACCACCACAACAAGTAATATCTTTTACCCCCTTGTCCAATTTGTTCTTTCTACATTTCCATGTGTTTGTGACCTCTTTTGTCATGGAATCCATTTTTGTTGGTCCTACTTGCTGCCTGATGTTTTCCACAGTCATGGGACATCACGTGAGACTTATAATACATAACCTGTCTTGTAGAGACATCCAAGTAAACTATATTTTAAATGTAATTGTTAGAATTATTAATATATCATTAGTATTGCTATTATTATACTGTGAGTTTATTTGAAATCAAAATATGATATTTAAATAAAATACAAAAGTAATATATTATATTTGTGTTTTAGGCTATCAGGTCTGGAGTAACTCAAAATTATCTCACAGTTTTGAAGGTTACAACACAAATATGTTTTATGTAGCAGTAATGATGTTGAAACAGACCCCAAACAATTTTCATGATCTTTATTTGTCTTCATATTGCACCATTAGTTCAGCAAATCCAATGCTATAAGACATAGATAAGCAGGAAGAGATGAAACCAAGAGTCTGAAACTTCAAGTCTTAATCTTTATTTCAACCCCTTAGTAATGGATCCTAAGACAAATGACCATTATCCATCAGAGTCTCTCTGTTCTAATTTGTACAGTAGAGATTATAGCCCATATCTAAAATGGCCTGCTGTGTAGTTGAAGATCATTATACAGAATAAGAGCCTAATATGTATTTTAGAATTGTAAATTCCTTAACTGAATTATTTTAGATTAATCAAAAAGGATGCATGGAGTCTATTATCTTATTGGCCACAGGAAAACTAATAAATTACTCAACCAAATACCACTCATTCATTAAAATAGTAGTATTAATCCTTATTTACAAAAAAAATGTCAAAATAATCTGTGCAAACTGCTAAACCAGCTCTTGACACAAATTAAGTTCTTAATGAAAGCTGTTTAATCTTTTTGTTAGGTTACTAATATAAACTTAAACAATTCTGCCAGTGCACTGTTTTTCAAAGAAGAAAATTCTTACTGGGTTTTATCCCCAAAGAACTGTAAGCAACTAATAAACATCTGTCAAGAGAGAGATAATTATCTTCTCCCAGGGAGGAGTCCTCTGATTGATTATTCAATACAAAGTCTTGAGCCCTGAAACACACACTAACAACAAATATGGACTCAGTGGTTGTATTAACATGCTTGTGCATATGTGTGTGTTTAACAATAATGATCATATAAAAAGGCTATCAGTTCAAGAGTGGAGCTGCATTGGAGGTCTTGAAGGGATGGGAAATCAGAGGGTAATGAAGAAGAAAGGGGAAGTAGAAAGTAATACAATTGTATTTTAGTTAAAAGAGTAAAAGAAAATTAAGACAAATACATAAAAAGGGAGGTTTTAATTAAAATGTATGCATCTACTTTTGTTCGGTTAAAAATTATGTGACACACTGGGCACAGTGGTGAATGCCTGTAATCACAGCACTTGGGAAGGCAGAGGCAGATGGACCTCTGTGATTTTGAGTCCAGCTTGGTCTACAAAGCAAGTCCTGGACAGCCAAGGCTACACAGAACAACCCTGTCTTGAAAACCAACCATCCATCCAAACAACAACACAAATTATAGAGACCCATGAAAGTTTACAACTGAAATATAATTGGAATGTAAAAATGAAACAGCATTAGTGGATATTTTTTCTGCCTAAGAAGAGATTTTTTTTCTTCTCTAAGTTTAAGTAAGATAGCATTTATCATTTTTCCTAGGAAGAAATTTCTCCTAACCTGAAGATAGGGAAAACAAATATTTGGAATATTCTGAGTGAGTAATGGTGAGTCTAACCATATTAGAGGAACTATTTATGGCATCTTACATGTTTTCTTCAAATTGTTACTCATAACAACTCTATGGCAGCATCACACACACACACACACACACACACACACACACACACACACACGCACACACACAGTAAAAGAAGATTTTAAAGGTAGAGCTGTTAAGTCTGAATCTTACCTTATATAAGGAAGTCATCTCAGCCTAGCATGAAAGACAGAGTTTGGTAGAAGAACAAATCCAAAAAGATAAAGAAAGAAAGGTCAAGCTGGTGGCCAACTAGAAGCTTCATCTGTATGGACTAGAATTCTATACTTTCTTATATTCCTCTTCTAGGCCAATCTAATTAAACCAACCCCAAATGTTTTGATCCTTTACAAAATATTTAATGCATACCAACCAATAATGCAACATCAAATTTTATTCATATGATACTATTTATGAAATATGAATCCCATTGTGCCTCTGGCTGTCATAAAAGACACTAGAGGTTATAATCTCAATCATTAGATAGTGGATCTGCAGATTGACCATTCTTTACATCCATATCCTAGTTTTGCTGTATTATACTTTCTTTTGCCATTATTGAAGGCTTCTCACATCCATCTTCAATTAATAATTTTTTTCCAACAGTCATCTGTTGTCTAGATTCCCTGATTTATTTTCTTTTTTCCTTTTTAGTCTATTCTCTCACACCACAGTTAGAACTGTCCATTTACAACAGCAGTCATATCACATGGCAACGAAAGCTCAGATTTCATACTGTGTCTGCATATTCTTTAGCTTGCTTGGAATGCCTTTATTTGCATGAGTTATCCTAAATTGCCCTAGTTTTTTACTTTGGAAACCTTTTAATGTAACATTGAGCTTGTCCTTTTGCTCTAAAATGTGTTTGGGGTGTGATAAACCTCAGATGTGTGCTGAAGACAAATGAAACATGAGCCTGTGGTTTTATACGCTCTTTTATAGATGGGTAGATAAATACTGTGTGAGGTGCTCATCACAAGGCTGTAATGAATCCCCGCCATAACAATTGAACTGGCAGTTTCGCTGAGGCATGCAACTGTTCATTAGGAATGAGGGCCTCTGAGTTGATTAAGAAGAGATTTCAAGGAAATCTCTAAGTGTTCCTTATTAGGTTCAAAAAGGCTGTGGAAAGTGTGAAATGGGTGTGGTAGACAGAGTAATAGCAGCACACAAAAAACATTTGGGTTTAGTTCTGAGAATTTGTGGTTTTGTAGGTGTGATTAAAAGCAGAACTTTGGGATGAAAGAATTAGTTTGAATTAACCCAGTGAGCCTAATTGAATCACATAGGCCATCACAAAATGGAGACATTTTTCTCAGTTGTACTCAGTCAGAGGGAGATGCGGCCAGAAATCGTTAGGCAGAAAAAAAGATCTCTGGCTTTGAAGATATAAGATATTCACTTGAAGTAATAGATGTGCATCTCTTCTAGAATCTGAAAGAGCAAAGGGACTTACTGTGTTTGCGACAGTCACCAAAATACCCAAGGTTGGATGACATGGTGATTTTAGTCCAGAGAAATATACTTCAGACTATCAAAAGTGGTAAAATAGTAAATTTAAGAAACTTGTTAGAGAGTTGTATGAATCTATAACAATGAACAAAAAAGCAGAATTAGAATAATCTTCATCTATCACTACTAAAAAAGCCACCCTAGTGAATTTAACATGTTGGAGTATAATAATTTTACCTCTTGGCCCTGGGCTGTAGCACTGTACATAGTTGGATCAGCATGTCTGAGGTTTAGATTCCTTTGTTCCATCACTGAGGGCCCATTGACCCTATTATAAGACCACTGCTAATTACATCTCACTATGTTAGAGTAATTCTCAAGAGTGGGAGCTTTGCTGAAGCAGAAGCTCAGTACCATCTTCTCTGTCTCTGTTTTTCATAAGTGATATTAACTAACACTCTGCAACACCTAAGGATTTGGTCTTCTTATAACCCTGTCTCCTCTAATTGCAGGCCTGAGTCCAAAGCTGCCAAGGCTTTCCGTCTCTACATCAAAACCTTCAACCTCCTTTTAAGTTGAGCTGCCATAATGTCAGAGGATAATTATAAACACTAGAAATACAACTCCATAGCCACAAATAGTCCGTGGATCTACCTATTGAGAACCAGAATTGACATTTATGGCATTGATATAAAGATAATAAGAGGCATTGCTGATATAAATGACATGAGAAAATATGAACAAAAGTTAAGCCACTAAGTGAATCTCATGTACTTTTCCTCTCAGATATTTTTCAGAGTGTCTCAAAGTCAGGTTATATATTTTCTCTGTACCTGCCACTCTTCATGAAGCATTACTAATCCCCCTGTGTCACTTCAGACCCCTTGAATCAAATATTTTCCTGTTTTTCTGTTAATAAATATTGATAACCTTGCCTAGAAATTGTTTTTAATGTAGATGTTTTCTCCATGTTTAACAAATCTAATAATCAAAGAAAACAAAGTGAATTTTAAGATGCTATTTCCTCAATAGCTGATGTAAAATGTCTCTAGGCATGTGCCACAGTGATTAGAAAGCTATTGTTCTTCTCTTCTTTTGCACCATGTTTACACAAAGCACCAAAAGAACCCATATGTATATAGTGCCCATGCCAATTCAACCTTTCCTTTTCACTTCTTATGTAATAAAAGTTACAAAAATCTATAGTATATTGTCACAATCCCTCCAGTGGAGTCTGTGTGACAAATGTTACTTCACAACCCAAGGCGATGATCTCTGCCTGGGGAGAGCCTCCTGGAATGGATCTGATATTCCTGCCAGGAGTAACTGATTGCAGCCTTTGCTACTCATTGTGTTGACACATTCTGTCTTTCTTTTTTCTCCTAACCTACTCTCATATCAGAACTTTTCGAACATGACTGTGTGGCTAGGAAATGCCCTAACTTGGGACTGTAGCCAAAGGCCATTCAGGCCCGGAGTTTACCTCCAAATTCCACTCCACTTGCTAAAAAAAAAAAAAAAAAAAAAAAAAAAAAAAAAAAAAAATGGCTAAGAATTAATCATCAGTTAATAATTTTTTATTATGAATTACAAATAAAATGTTTAAGAAAGCTCCAGATAGTGACGCTCAGATAAAAAGAAGAACTAAGAAAAAACTGTCTCGACACACAGATGTTTGTCTTAATGAGAGAACACTGACCTTTGATAAAGAGGGCACATCCGTACTGGTACCAAGCTAAAGGCTTAAGAATGATGACTTAAGAATGATGACAACATTATTACTTTGCATCCTGTATTTTATACTGTGTATGCCTGATTGCTTCACTGACTTCCTTGAATGAAAAAAAAAATGTAATCACAAAAACACTTCCTGCTTCAAAAAATGTGTACAAAAATCTAGCTTGCTTGCCTGCAAAACACACTCAGATCAAACTCCCCTATGTTTGACTCTATTTGTCACTTCACCTATCTTTGTCCACCGACGCTTCGAGAACTTCTGTTCCCTAAGACCTATACCCAACTGAGATGGTCTGTGGCAGTACATAATTTTTGAATTATCAATTATGTTCACAGAATATTTTATTTTCATTGATAGTCTCATATTATTGGTGTTATTTGTTCTTGTCTTGATGCAAAATTAATCTTTGTTTTTAAAAATGAGATATTTTGATATGGAGAATTTAAACAACTTTATAACTTTCTAGATGATATCGAGGAAGGAGCTTACAGAGCAAAAATATGTAGCAAATACCAAACAGTTGTGTTGTTAACATTTTCCAAGTTACTTAAATTTTATTTTTCGAAGTGTGTGTTTGTGTGTGTGATGCATGCGTCTTTAATGCATGTTTACTCAGTGTTTTATGCCTGTGTAGGAGAGAAGTAAATATCCGCTGTCTTCTATTATTGTTGTCCATTATACTTGTGAAACAGGGTCTCTCAACATGTCAGTGGCGAGACCAGGATCACACCATTTCAATGAGACTTGCTAGTCAGTGTGTCCGATGATCCACCTACGTCTCAGCTCACAGCACAGGGTGAGAGGGTTACAGCTGTATCTGGCTTCTACACCAGTGCCGCTCATCAGAATCCAGGTCGCCATGCTTAAACAATAAGCACTTCACCCACGGGCTCATCTTCCCGGTCTGATATTTTGTTCTTCTCATTGAACTGTTTGGAGGCCCAGTAGGTAAGAATGAGATTTTCTCCTTTTCTTCTGCCTTTCTTTAAACCTTTCACTATTTTCTCTTGAAAATAAAAAGCAATATGGTACTGGTGGATTAGTGTGAATGAAAAGGGGTCCTCACCTAAGACACTGCTATGAACATGAAAATCCAGCTTTCAGCAGGATATAAGGAAACAGAATCAGCATGAGAATGAGATCATCTTGTACTGCGTTATTTATTTATTTGTTTGTCTGTTTGTACCATGTAAGTGATACTCCTTTTGAATGCAACCATTCAAATCAGCACTAATTGGGCTAGAACAAAAGACAAAGAGGCCATTATATTTATGGCTCTAATTTCCCTCAGTTACTCCTGTATAGAGAAGTCCTTTATAGGAGCCTCTCATTTTCTGATTGTTCTAACTACTTAGAGTTGGGCCTTTCTCCTCAGAATTACACATCAAAGTTTACTCACTCTTATTCTTCTTTGAGAGTTGGTAAGATTAATAATAATAGCAAAATAATCATGATAAAAATGGTAGGTATAATATAATGTTTTGTATATTATTTGTGACCTAAGAACACTTTCTAATCTTGAAAGATATTATTACAATTGCTCATATTACTTTACCTGTTGTAACTCAGGGTCTTGTGGGCTGGATCAAGGGCTTTCTGTTCTCAGATGTAATCTTGTTTGTATAAACTATTTTCTGTCTCATAGAATATGCTCTTTTCTTTGCAGACTTCTGATATTGGGCTTTTCAATGAGACTGTCTCCTCTCCAGTACCTCACCATCATCCATTTCCATCACCATCCCTCATTTTTGTGAGGGTATCAAATCTATTCACTGATGGCAAACATATACATTCACAGAAAAATCATTTGATCTAAAATTCAAAGACTTTTATACCCACATTTTTAAACCTCTCTTTCCCAATAAAATTTGATTTGTTTTTATCCAGGGCGTATATTTCTCCAAAGTGTGTTTTTTACATTTACTTTTATTTTTATTTTTTAAAGAAATAACTTGAATATATTAGAAAAGTCATAAGAATGGACAGGATATTCTCCACAGTTGAGTGGAGTGAGGGGTATGACTTTCACACATACTCTGGTGCCTCATATTTGACCATGTCCCCTGGATGGGGAGGCCTGGTGGCACCCAGAGAAAGGACAGCAGGTTACCAAGAAGAGACTTGATACCCTATGAGCACATAAAGGGGGAAGAAGTCCCCCTCAGGCACAGTCATAGGGGAGAGGAGTAAGGGGAAAATGGGAGGGAGGGAGGAATGGGAGGATACAAAGGATGAAATAACCATTGAGATGTAACAAGAATAAATTAATTTAAAAAAATAAAGTGAAAAAAAAAAAAAAACAAAAAACATCCTAATTCTGTTAGGTTCCCACAGTTCATCATCAGTATCACTTCATTGTGGGGAATTTAAACTATTTTAATTCTTAGCATATAGGTTATAGAAGGGCCAAACATGCCCAGTGCATATGAGTTTTTGTCAAAACTATCTCTAAACATTTGAACACCTACCACTAGAGGACCAACTCACTGCTTTCACTTCACACTCACTACCATGGATTCCCAGGGCTAGTGGAAAGCTCTTTAATTCTTTATATTTTTTTATTTAAGGAAATTTTCAGAGCTTTTGCATTTAGTCCAATGTCCCTATGCTCTACTCCACCAGACCCTTAGCTGACAAATTTACTCTTAATCCAAATAAGAAAACATATGCCCTAAGGAAAAAAATAACATTATTTTTCTTCCTAGCCCAAACTGTAGACAATATGTCTTGGCATTACTATCCATGTACTATGTGCCTGGCATGTCATACACACTTTCATTTCACTATTGTAAAATGTCAATGTAGGAATTTCTATTATTGGTGCATTAAATAAATGGAGGAACATGGAAATGAGGTACACTGGGTCTGTAAGTGAACATAGGTGGTATAGTTCTAGTCTTTATAGCTCAACCTCAAATCATGTTATTATGGACATTAAATTAAAATGCGCAGGTGGGTATTGTATGTGTTTTTGTGTGTTGCCAAAGTTGAAATAGATAAATAGATGTAAATATATAGACAAAACGATAGATATAACAACAGCAATCATATCACAAAATTTTATCATAAAATGACAATATTATCAACATTTTTGTTCTAAATGCAATTCGTTCTTTAAGGAATCAACATTATCGTCTCTGTTCTAAATTTCACCAAAATTTAACTAACTTGTTCATCTTGAATAATTTTCTTAGTGCCACCAGGGCTTTGAAATATTCTAACTACCTACCTATCTATCTACCTTCCTATCTATTTGTATGTATGTATTTGTGTGCTTGTGCGCACTCATGTTTGCTTGTCCATGAATTCCTATACCACTGCACCTGTATAAAGGGTAGAGAAAAATTGAATGAGTTAGTTCTCTCCTTGCACTGTGTGAGTCCTGAGGATGGACCTCACACCATATGCTTGATCATAGAAGATTTTATACAGTAAGTCACCTTGCTTTCCTGAAATATAATTTTTTTTTCTGGAAGAACATTCAGCATTAAAACACCTCCAAGATTTAACATAGTAAGATTCTTATTAATCACATTCAGGAATCCATTCCTTACCCTTTAGAACTTGACAGTAACATTCTATTTCTGAAGATACCACAAACTTGAAATATAGAACATGGAGAAATCTAGTTGGTACATACCTCGAAGCTTCACTCATATAGTAGAGGAATCATTGCATTTCTCTAACAAATTGTGTTCAGTGCAATTGGCTTCTAGAAAAGTCTAGTACTGTTTTTGGATTTACACTTCCAAGTTTGTTTCACTGTTAACAGAGATTTCAGGGAGAATAAAACAACTATAGACCATGTGATACTCAAACTTTCTAATTCAAAGAGGCAAACAGTTTGCTTCTGGAAGTGGAATGTTAGATCTTCAAGATCTCTCTGTGCATGTTTTGGCATCATTGAGAGTATTCTGGAATGAAATCAGTTAGGAACTCAATGGGTACCAAAGAAGTCACTGACTAAAACTAAAGAGAGTCCATAAGTAGGAATTTCTTTCATGTGTATGCCTTGAGAACATAAGATTCTGTTAGCAAGTTTAGTGTATGCTAAAACTATGCAATCAACAGAATTTATCCCTCAATCCCATCTGTCTTTAGTAAAGGGTTTTGGTACTTTAACCATAAAAACAAAATTCTACTCTGATGGTGGCTGCATCAATTTAAATATATTGGTACTTTTTTAATAGATGAGATGACAATTAAATTATCGTCAATAATTATTACTGAACAGCAAAATATTCCTCAGAGAAGAGATTGAAGAATTGAGAGACTGGCCCTCCTTATCTATACTATAATTTCCCTAGAAAGAATACCTGAATTAGTGAAAGATGGTAATACAAGTAACAAATAAGTCTTGTGTACATGGACCAATGATGTTGCTGAGGGAGACTGACAAAGGAAATTGATCTGACATGGTTAGATTATGAAGAGGGATCTTCTCTAAGCATTTCCAGGAGCAGAGTGCTCTAGAAGAGCTGCCTTCTTTGTTTAGCTAGTCTAAAGTGCGTGGTATAAATTGAGGCTGCTCTGCCCAAGAAGATCTCATAGAGAACAGAGAACGCATGGCCACTGACAGCCTTTGGGCACACCCAGACTAGAGGAGAGGATGGCATCTATGGTGGTTTGGAAAAAAAAAAAAACATGGTTTCCATGGGCTCATAAGGAGTGGCAGTGTTAGTAGGTATTGTCTTGTTGGAATAGGTGTGGCACTGTTGGAAGAAGTATGTCTTGTCCCTGAGGACAGGCTTTGAGGCTTCACATCTTCATACCTGGCCAGCGTGGCTCATTCCTTTCCTGCTGTCAGTGGATCAAGATGAAGAACTCTCAGCTACCTCTCCAGTACCATGTCTGCCTGCATGCTGCCATGCTCCCTGTCTTGATGTTAGTGGACTACATCTCTGAACTGTAAGCCAGCCCTCATTAAATGTTATGTTTATAAGAGTTGCCATGGTGATGATGGCTCTTCACAGTAAAAGAAATTCTAACTGAGAGAGCCTCAGATAGGCATGCTCAGACCAGATAACAACATGGTCACTGACACCCATTGGCTTCTCCCTTTGAGCCACTTTTTCTGATTGCATGATCACCTGAGTGAATGCTGTTTCCCGTCATCTCCATACTCTTCCACAGTTTTCTTTACCTTAAGCTATTTCAGAACTTGTATCTGGAAAAAATATTTCTCAGTTTTAACCCAGTTAATAGAACAGCATCCACATCTATCATTCATACATAGTTTAAGAATTTTAAAGACAACTGGTTATTTTCAGAGTAAAAATCTCCTGAAGAATTTTTTTTCTTCATCTCAATCTACATGGTGTGTTACAAAGAAGAAGGAAAGAAGAAAGAGAGCTGCCTCAGTTACCTGCTGATGCACACGTGCTGATTTAGAAATTCATCAGTGTTTGCATTCAGCAGAGTATCCACACTGTGCCCAAATCAACGTCCCTAATTCTCAATAACATTTTATATGGAATATTCTTCCCTTATTTGTTGCGTGAGGCTTTCTCACTATAATTCATGAAATTCAGGAAGGTTTCATGAAGAAAAGAAGATTCAAACTTGAGAATTTCTTATTTAACTTGGAGGCATCTCTATTCAAAGTATTCGTTTATTTATGTACATTTGGTGAGTAGGAAGCTTTGAATATGAAACGCCTCATGAGATCATGTGCTAGAGTTCTTGTTTCCCAACTTCTTTTACTTTATGTGCAAGACTGTGGAATTTGGGGGATATAGAACCTACGCAGATGTTATAGATTATGATTAGGAGGAGGGTGATTTGAAGATAATATAAAGTTTTTTTTTTTTTTTTTTTTTTTCCCCGGCTTGAGTTCTCTTTTGTTCTGTCCACTTTTGCCATATTCCTACTGTCAGACACAAAGACTGCTCCTGGTCCAATGCCTTCCCCACTACGCTATACTTCTCACCATATTCCCTACCATACTCTTTGCAGTGAAGCAAAATAAATCTCTTCTCCATTACAGTAACACGCATAATGTCCTCACATAAAAATATTAGGAGTCCTTCAGATCTGGCCAAATAGAGCACCTATTTTTACTCTGGGGAATTAAGCTGATAAACTTTGCTCCAAAATTCCACTTTCCAATATCTATGATAAGACCATTGCAGAGATTATAAACATCTGAAGATTTTAGCCTTATCTAAATCTGAACCCACAAGAGGATAACAAGATAAGTGTACTCAGGATGCCAAAGGAGCACATTTTTTCAGAGATTCAGGAAGGGGGTACAGAACACCAGAATTTGCACTGAGTGTCAGTAGATATTATTTTCAATATTTTAAATGTTCCCTTAAATTCTACTTAAGCTGAACCTAAAGGATAAACAGTATAACTGTTTAGGAGCCAGAAGTTTAAAATAAAATGTCAAAAGTGTGTATAGGTGGATTATTTTTAAAGAAGTGGTCACTAACTGATAAGGAAACATTTTAAAGCTTGAGGAAAACCCCTTGAGAAAACCTAGACTTCTATAGAAAGTCATACAAGTATTCAATTAGAATATATATTGACTTTCTGGCTCCTAATGCATCTGAACTGCACTGGTTTACTTGGACACAAGAAGTATCCTTGGCACCACTTATGAGGTATAGTGTATGTGGCACCAAGTAGGATCATAGGCAATATTCTACCTTCTGGTCCCATAAGATGAGGTATTTCCTTATCTTCAACCTCTCTCCTATACAATGTAGTATTTTCATGACATATATTCAATTCTATCTTTAGAGAGAATGTAAATCTTCCTAAAGGAACTAGAATCATCTATAAAGCCTTACGTAGCCACAGAATGATCCAAGAAGAAACAGTAACTCCCTCACGAGTGATCCTTAATTTTGACTTAGAGATTTTGGCTCTGTAGGAGACATTTCTCTGCCTGTGTTCAAGCAGCCCAAAGCTTCCCTGATGAGATTGATAGAAAAGGCATTGACTTGCATCAATTGTGATGATAGGTTTTATGACTGGACTGAGATCAGAAATTCATTTTACAGACCACTGAACAATTGCTAAATGCCTGCTCACCTCAGTTTTCAACCATTTACTAATAATTTTAGTTCTGGGGTGGATTTTTATAAATGCTGATCCAGTGATACAAGGCTAAAAGTTTAAATTATTGGGGCAAAAGGGGAATATTTTGATTAACATTGGATGTCATTGTCTTCTGATGTTTTTTATACAATTTATTTGTTGCATAGTTTTTCTGGTTAACAAAAGCAAAATTTCACTTACTGACTTATAATTTTTGTATCAATTTAAAGTAAGGCATTTATAAGGAATTAACTAAGATTGAAATACAAATTAACTCCCCATAACTTTTGTTTATCTTCTTTACTCTGGTATTTCTTCTTTTATATGTGTAGGCAGTTAATAAACAAGCAAACCAAACATTTACTGCTAGGATTTAATAGTTATAGTTTAAATATATACCTCTTAAATAAGTGATAGTATTAAATAATTAACATTATAATCACTAATGTTATATGTAAATTTTCATGTTCTGTGTTAACTGGATATATTTGCCTAAGTAACAGTCCAGTGTTGTAAACTGTGTCAGCTATCTCTTGTCCTTTAGGATGTAAGACTGCCATATGCAACAATTATTTCATAGTTGAGATCAACTAAGTGAAATTTTAAAGAATAAGATGTATAGCAGTAAATTTGCTGGGACATTTTAGAAAAGCATAAAACATTTGATAATGGGAGCAGTCACAGATGGTGAAATATGTATACATACTGTAACTCATGGGTTTAGTTGACAAAGACTTAATTTAGAATTCTGAACGCAAAGATAGTCATTGGCTATGAGACCTAACGCAGTACGGGGTAGATCGGCTTCTTTTATGGATGGAATTAGGGCCTCAAAGATGATCAGAAATATTCATACTTCTACCATATCCAAAGAAGAATATTTTCTCTTTAAGGTCTCCTCTCCTAGAGGATATCTGGCTGGGATAACACCAATAGTGCCAAGAATCTATCCACACTGTTTCTAGTATAGCATGACAAAAATTCACACCATTGGTTTTTACTATTTATTTTTTTGTTTATTCCTTTTACATCCTGATATGAGCTGCCTCCCTCCTCTCCTCCCAGTCCCACCCTCCCACCCTCTTCTGCTTTTCAACCCTCCCCTTCTCCTAAGGAAAGGGGAGCTCCCCCACCAACCTCCACTGGTACATCAAGTCTTATCAGGACTAAGCACATCCTCTTCCACTGAGGTCAGACAAGGCAACCCAGCTAGGGGAAAGTGAACCAAAAACAGGCAACTGAGTCCATGTCACAGGCAGCCCCCACTCCAATAGCTAGAGAACCCTCAAAAAGATCAGGCTGACCATCACATTGTTGTTAAAAAGCACCACAAAATTCTCTGCCTTTAGTTATAGCTGATGATGCCTAGGTCTCATACCCATCTTTGAAACTAAGGGATGTTTTGAGAATACAAGAACTACCAATGTAAAAGTAATACAGAGGGAGTCCTCAGATACTTAGATGGTGTTATGAAACCCAAAGCCATGCCCAGCAAATGTTCCAGCATTATGAAGGCAATCTTATATTTGTCATATAACTTATTAATCCTTTAAGGTGAAAATTATTCAGTTATCAGCCTTCAGAATGATGGAATTACAAGCACATATATTATGCCTCACAGTTTTCTTTTAATCATAAAGCCAATACTTCTGGCTATGATTAAAATCATCTTTTTACTTATTGGTCAAGATGAAACTTAAATTTTCATATGAAACTTTTCAAAACAATTTATTCTATATCAAAAAACCTTTATGGATTTTGTTTAGCTTTCTAATAGATTATTCTTTAGCCTCTGCTCCTAACCTGTGAAGATTTCCTCCAAAATGGAAGGTGCTGAACCTCTTTCCTTGTGGATCTGGGAGGTTCTGATAGATAAATCTGTAATTAATGTTAGTTTCTTACTGTGGTGCAAAGATGCCCTACTGGCCACTAGTACAATAGAGGCTCAGAGCTTAGACAGTATGATTTACTCACCAAGGACTGCAATCTGCAATGGACCATTCATGTTCACATGGCAAGGCCTGCAGAAGGTATGGAAAATTCTCTCTTCTGAGAACTTTTCGGTTGCATTTTTATTATTTTCTCATCAAGGAAAAATCAGAGCAAAGACTTAACTATTTATGGAGAACAGAAGCATTCCCTGTTCCCACTGAGGTATAGTAGCTTTTAATGCATCTTTCTGGTAGAATTCCATCTCACTGCAATTTTCTTCCTCAAAACTGCAATCAGGAATACTTATCAGATTTATATAAGCAGAAATCAAATTAAATTAAAAGACTCCTCCTAGATTTTGACTTTAAGCATAGAAGACAAAATGAATTAATGGTTAAAATAATTTCAGTTTACCTAATATTAATTAATCCTAAGCACTTGGAATAAAAAATGGATTCTAAGTTGTAAATTTTGGAATGGAAAAAATATTAAGCAAATCTAAGCATATATAGAATCTGTGTTGCATTTTCTCGTGAAGAAATGTGCATTCTCCTCAGCTGATACTTTTGCTTTTTGTATACTAGTTTTAAAATTATGTTTGGAATGGTATCTTTAAACTTTAAATATATTAGCAGTTCATAACTAGAGGAAGATGTTTGTCTTTCATTTCTTTCTCTTCCAACAGTGAGACAGTGAGCCCAGTTATGGTCCTCTGTCAGGGGCAGCAGTTCTACTGTGAGATACTCTCACTTCCCCTTCTGGCAGCCATGGCTTTATCTCAGAATTTTGTGGAATTGGTAGAAGAGTTTAGGACAACAACTACACCTAGTATATTTAGAAAGGAACACATATGAGAAATTTCAATCCAGACTGTGTAAATGGATCATATGTGAAACTGTGGCTTAAGTTGGTTGGAAAATTACATGTAGGATCATTTATTATCTTTTTTATTAGAGTATATAATTAAGTTCTGAATTGGTAAATAAATTTTCATCGTCACTTTACACTTTAGGAGACTTAAAGTTTTATATTTTATTGTCCAGTCAATAAAAACTACAAGAACTCATAGATGGCAGTTATTAGATGACTGTCTTTTTTTTTTTTTTTTTTTTTTTTTACTAAATCTATCTAAAAAGACTTCCTTCTATCCTGAGGAAGGAAACCAGGCATGTTGTCAAATTGCTGCCTGGCTTAGTGCTCTGTGAAGAAGAACGCGGCTATGAGCAGCAAAGGGCCATTATGTCTTAAGTGCACACAGAGGTCATCTAAACTTGCCTTAATCTTTTCTCCATTTTCCACAGTCTGCTTAACAATCACTACCATTGACATTCATACTTGCTTCCTCCTTTTTATGGTTTGCTCTGACCTCCTTAGTCCAGACAAACCTACTCTGCTGTCACCACTGAGAGCTCTGGTTTACCTTTCTAGAAAACAAAGAATTATGACACAATTTGACATGTAATTAAAGAAAGATAATGGAAAGTAAACACTAATCTTTTGGCTAGCAGAATGATTTTAAAATGTTAAGAAGTCACACTAGTGAGCTCGAGAAATCTGCCAAGTTTGAAAAATCAAATCTATTTTAGTTTGTTTATTGAATGTGTATATTTGGAGTCTATGGCCTTCTCTATTATTCTGCAAATCATAGCGCATTTTAGTTGTCGTGCATGTAGCAATATATTAAATTTAAAAATGCTGACTTATCAATACTTTTCAATATACACTATAATTTATTAGAGTTCAAATAAGGAATATGAAATCTTGCAAGTGCGTGTATAATGACCCAAATAGTACAGCCCCCAAATGCAGGCATAAATGAGAGTTTCTGTTAGTGGTGGATATTTGAAACCACTGTGGATATCAGTGATATGACTTTATATAAATATGATTGAACACATCACAAATTTATAAAGTATGCATTTCTAAGGACTGCATTTTTCTTTTATATATATATTTTATTAATTTATTCTTGTTACATCTCAATGGTTATCCCATCCCTTGTATTATCCCATTCCTCCCTCCGTCCCTCCCACTTTCCCCCTACTCCACTCCCCTATGACTGTGACTGAGGGGCACCTCCTTCTCCTGTTTATGCTCATAGGGTATCAAGTCTCTTCTTGGTAGCCTGCTATCCTTCCTCTGAGTGCCAACAGGCCTCCCCATCCAGCCACATGGTCAAATATGGGGCACCAGAGTTCGTGTGAAAGTCAGACCCCACTCAACTGTGGAGAATGTAGGACTGCATTTTTTAAAGAGAATACAAAAATATCTGAGGACATGAGAAAGAATGGTTCAAAGTAAGTACTCTTAAGAGGAAAGTTTCACACAAAAGTCATGACTGTCACTTTTTCTTGCTTACAACCTATGATGACCCAAGGTTCCTCTTGTTCTCTCAAATTTAAGTTAAGCTTTTTGTCTGAAACCAAGGCTCTGAAGTCCCCTTTTCTAATGTATTTACTTTAGAAAATTTGCCACTATTTTCCCTGACTCTTTGAAATATAAATTTTCAGACGCCAGCCATGTCTACAAACCAAGGATTTCTTTCTCTAGTACCTAATATACATCTCTGAAATAAACAGACAGGCCTTCAACTCCATAGCCTTGATGGCAATGTAATGACCCTGATTAGACAGCCAAAATGCGCATGCTCAGAGGGCCAGACACCAACCTTCTCATGATCTCCAGTGTTTTTCCAGTGGGTCCCCTCAGAATTTCAATGCTATTCCTGCTCTTTGTTTCAGGCATTGGATTCTAATACTCTGTCTTCAGTTTTAAGGTGACAATCACTTTCTATAAATTGTAAATGTATTGAGTACGGCCTCCTTTATCTATAAATCTACCTCATCATATCTGGGAACATTTTTCTTTGACAGATCCTCCTGGACGTTATGATAGATCCTGGTCCTAAAACTTAGCAAATAAATGCCAGTAGCACTTCTCATTTTGTAGTAAAATCAAGTTCCTCATATCAGTTTTCAAAATTCTGTATATACATGGCACAGCTCGATGGGGATCCAGTGATATGAAGTTTGTGTATTTAAGACTTGGGACCAGGGAATATAATCTGTTTCTGAAGTACTTATAGAAATGTAATCCCAGGAAAGCTCCTTAAGTGCTCTGTTTTTCTGTTCTGCATAAATACATAATAAACGCCACCTACCGTTTTACGTGATTTATATGATGTTCAAACATATTTTATACTAGAAATAGCTTCCGAGAAAATTCAACAGTAGAATCACAGCATATCATTTCTAAATATTTTCAATTCAACTAGACTTGCAAGAAGGCGTTAGAAGCACTTGGAGGGACTGATGTAACCTGTGGTAATAAGTTTTCTGGACCACCTGGAGGAAGCTATTGAAGAACTAATTATGGACCAAGAAAAACGTTGTCTAACAGAATGGTGGGAGACAAATGTAAAACCGTAAAGACAGAAAGGGTGGTAATGCTTTCTGAAGACTCCGCAGTAGGAAGAGGCTTGAGACAATTCATTTCCACATGTGGGTCTTCTTGGGATATATACTATATCAGTAAAGGTAGAACTTTTATGCATCCTTGGATTCACTTAAACATGTTTGGATATGAACAAATTTATTATACTTTATTGGTGAGTAATAACATTTTTAAAATTATTTATAATATCTGGCAAAATTTCCTGCATTTGTTGATTGTATACTCTTATCTCCCATGTAATACCTTTGTCCTTAGAATATTAAGTAAACAGAAGGATGAATCTGCAGACTGAATAGTGGTCAGGAGAGTGCTTGGGGTAGTAAATAGGTTCTGTATCATGACAATCCGTTTATGTGCATTTAACTTTGCAATGCTTATCATTTCTGATCTCTACATGAGCAAAACAGACACTAAGATGATACGTTGTCATTCAAAGACCATATGCTTATGCAGTGTTAGAATCCGCATTATTACCCAACCAGGGTGGTTGCTCTCTGTCACTACATCTTAAGCTCTTGAATGCAAACCCATTTCATTCTATTGCCTTGTAAAATCAATTAAAATGTTTTTGTTTAATATCAGAAATAGAATGTGAGGAGTATGAAGAATAAACTGGAACAGTGTTGCCTCCAAAGAACATGCTGTCTAGCAAAAGGAAAGAAGGCAGTAAAAAGCCAATTTCACAGAAAATTCAGTGTGGATGCAATCTTCTATCGCAATTTAGAAACCATAAAACATATACAAAAAGAAAAGCTGCTGGTTAGAGAACCACAGATTGATCCTGGACCCTGTTTTAAGTCAAAATAGGAAGGAGGAGCCAGAAGACACAGGTAAAGTGTGCAAATGTTGACAGTTATCAGTAAAAAAAAAATGCTCAGATTCTGGCAAGAACACATCATATCATCTCATGGGAAAATGCTTTCCCCCTCAATCCAGAAAAAGGCTATAAAGCAGAGGATATATTTCGATACAATGTTATAGTTCAGTGAGTATGACTTAGACCACTGTACTGATTTCTTTGAACATACAATCTTATATTGTGGCAGTTATTTGGATTTAACCATGTGAACATATATTCATTTATTAACTTATCTCAACAGCAATTCTCTTTATGTCATTTGTTGTACATATATGAAGAAATTGTTTATGTTAAAGTGTTTATAAAATATATATGAACAAAAAATGATAATATTTTCCAGGAAGCATTTTGGCAATTTCTAACTTAAAACAATCTGTAAATACCCTTTGTAATTTAAAGCCATGACTTACCTATATTTGATCCCACCTAATACTTAGCTGCCTTAAATAATAGGATTCCCATATTTTGTGAACTTGCCTGCTTACCTCACTGTGGGCTGGAATCTAGATTTTATAGCAGAGAATGTGAAATAATTTTGATAAATCAAATCCCAGTTCTCAGACATTTAAACTAAGACTGTTAGAAGAAATATGTTAGTTGATACAGAAACATAGATAGAAAACAAAAAGACTTAAAGCAAAATAAAAAATACTAAGCACCCAACCAAAAAAATGCCTCATAAGTATATTATGGCCCTGACTTGATCTTAAGGACATTCTATAGAGTTATTGCTCACACAGGCTTCTTAGCTATATGGGAGGAAATTATTTGAGTCTAAGTATTCCTCAGCCTGGTCTTGGGTTTTGTTAAAATGTAGTTCTTACATTAGTGTATACTGATTCTTTATACCTCTGACTTTCTCTTAGTGTGTGATGACATTTTTCTTACAGCAATATCAGTCTAATCATTTGCACAGTTTATTGACTCAGTTTCTAACAAAGCCCTTGCACAAAAGAGGTGATCACATATCCAAAAATATCCATTCCAAAACTTAAAAATTGTTTGAATAGTCAATGACACTATTCAACACCAATGTGCATCAAAGAAAATGTATAAAACCTTAAAATCCTTTAAAGTAAAATTTTCCTTTTCTTCAAAGTCTCAATAAGGGAGATAATTTTCCCTAAATACATCTGAATTGACCCAAGCTTCTTTTCTTACTTTTTCAAAACAGATACCTTAAAATACTCTTAGACAACTTTTCCATTGCTGTTTAAGTTGATTTTAAAAATCCTTTGTAGTTCTCCTCCATCTTCATATGCATGAAATGTGACTACACGGAACATACTGTGACTTTGGGAACAGTAGTGCTTCATTTTGAGGCTCACTGAGATGAAAATTTGATGGCTAAATTGAGAGATAGGATTAAATGCAGGGTAAAAAAAGACTTTTAGTTGAGGGTTTTTTTGACTCAAAATAATAAAAGTTTTATGACTATTTGGTTTATATTACAGTGACATTCATGCATAAGTCAAGCACATGTTCTTCTCAAATATAATATTGCTGATTCTTATAATGTGTTCAGTTCTCTCATTTTAATACAATACACCATCATTTTAAAATTCTCTTTTATTATATCCCAAATAATATATATTGTAACACTCTAATACTTTCTACAATGTCTTATTAGTAACTTATCTAAAGTACATATGGCTCATTAAATGATTCTCAGTGTAGCTTGGGAAATATAGATCTGGAACAAGTGATTTTATAGGAAGAATTACAAAACTAAATTTCTATTATCCATTAGATATATGCTTGTGTGCACTTGGTGCCTATTCCAAAGCACAACTAGTTTTCTGCTAGTAACACTTTTTGTTCTTAACAGAAGTGCTAAGCTTTAGCTTAGACTTTGAGACAAGATTGCTCAGCAAATTACCATATACCCCAAAATAGGCTGTGATTTTAAAAAAATTAAATTTTGGGGGGTTCCATAATGCCTTTACTTCCCTTTCAACCCACAGGGAATGTAGGCTTTTTTACACTCAGTTCCTTGGGGCTGATTCTGCTCTTCATCATTAGGATCCCAGCAGTCCAGCTAAACAGCAAACAGTAGCAATTAACAGCAGCAACAAACAGCAGCAGTGAAAGTAATCAGCAGCAGCCTTCTCTAAATGTTCTCCTGAGCATTTCTCTCTAGGCGTGTCTCAAAGTGATCCACACCCTCAGATCCCCCCTCCCTCGCCCCCCCCTGCATACCCTCCCTCTGCCCTCCAATTTATACCCCCCGCAGAGTTTTCCTTCTGACAAAGATCAAGCACCCTCTCAAGAGGCTGTTATCAGCTGTGGATAAAAAAAAGGCAGTTTCACACTGGACACTTGGAATCAAAACAAAAACTTGTCAACCTGACAAAATCGAAACATCCACCACATCCCAGGTTTGGTGAAAGACTATGAGAGGAAATAGTTTATAACTGCAGTGTTACCCTATTAAAAGTCAATGCTGTCCTCTTCTTCCTGAGATTCAACAATTGTACTTGTACTAGAACAATTTCCTCAGACCTAGAAGTGAGAACTTACTTTTGGATGGTTCTGGAATTACGAAGGGACATTGTCATTCCTAAATAGGTCATCAGTCATTCACATATGATGGCCTTGGTCCCCTTTGTCATACTAGCTCAGTGTTCTAGTGCTAAATGAATACATTTGTAAATCAACTTCTATTTGTTTCTACATTTATTTTTGCAACTTCATTCTCTGTGAAGAGGTTTCATTTGTCCAGTTGAGAAGTAATTGATCATTGCCTCTTCTTAAATCATATTTGCCACGCCCCATCTAAACTTGGCTATCTTCTAGGTTTTGTAAGAAAGATGTTCAGCTCAGCTTCTTTTGAGATGCATAGGCATTATATTTCACATTTTTATTTATCTAATGAGATATAAAACATATCTACTTATATATTAGGCACACACATACAAACATACATACATACATACATACATACATACACACACACCTGCTCTCCACCCTTAGCAAGTTGCTTGGCTTACAGTATTAGTCAAGAAACACATCTTGGTTGAGTGAAGGCAGAAAAGCTACAAAATGGAAATAAGAACTAGAGAGGAGCACTCCCGTATGGAGGGATGGGAAAGGAAGATCTGTCTTAATGCTAAGCTTCCCGAAAGGTTGGAAAATAAGGGAGAACACAAGAAACCAAGAAGGTTTGATTGTTATGCATGTGTGCCTCAGGGCTTTTTTCCCCTCAATTTTAATTTTAATTTTTTAGCTCCAGCTGGCAGAGCCTATGCCTCCCCTGCCAGCTGCCTGGCTGAGATGCTGGCCAGCTGCCAACAGCTGTGCCTGTAGAAAGAGGGCTCCCCCAGAACCCAAAGCAGCCCACTGAATATCATTCTTTTAAGCTTCTGTGAGAACATCTACTTCTTAGCACTTACACATTAAGTCAGTTATCATTTGAAACACCAACTTTTGTAAAAAAAATAAATAAATAAAGTAAAACAGATGCATTTTCTGAAGAAATGTTTATTTTACCTCAATTCTATTTTAATGTTCTTAATTATATATTCTAGTCACAATTTGAGGGTTTCTTAGTTATTTCCCATAGTACAAAGGTGTTCCAAGACCAAAATACCAGAACAAAAATAGATTATATACTGAATAATGGTTAATTTATATTCTATAGCTTATAAAAATTATATAATGTAATTTGAGATTATTATAGTATTTTATTGCTGTGAGCATATCAATCAAATCAGAGTCATTAAAATGATTGTATACTGCCTAAAAAAAAAATAGATATCCCATTTGGGTGGCTCCTCTTCTTGTAACTTATTTCATACTGCTTTATCTGGAAAGAGTGCAAAGATTATATTTTTTGGGAATTGGGAGGGGGCTCATTGGAACTCATGCTCCTATCAATATTGACCATAAATTGTCACCTAATAGTATCAGTTCAACGACCTATACAAAATAAATTAGTAATCTCTATCTAGTTTATGCTTGATATATGTCCAAATCACAGTTGGACATCTTGTTAGCTGCCCTACTTAAGAGAACGGTGAGAGAAGGAAGCATCCTAGACTCATACCCCTAGAGACCAGGCTTCTGTGTACTAGAAGATCATTAACACACATTTACCTAGAGACTGACCACAACATACTTGTTCTAACAGGTTTTTATACTTGGAGATATGGTGAATGTCTATTGCAAATCCTATTGACATTTAATTTTAAAATTATCTTCTGTATTGTTTGCAACTTACTCATAATGTATGCATAATTCCAATCTGCTGAAATATTGATTCTGATTTATGGTTTAGTAAACTAAGGAATGCTTGAGTTGAATATTAAACTTGAGAAGTGATTCATAATATATTACATTTATATTGCCCTTTAGAATTTCACAAAGTCCCTTCATGAATACTATCTCTGAGTATATTTAGGGAAGAATTATATTTAATTCATGTTTATAACATTAGCATGTAATCAATGCTAGCACTTGGCAGAAACATAATACAGTTTTAAATGAACTGGTATAAGTCTCATTTCTCAGAAAATGATGGCTGTGATTGTTTTAAAAGCTGCCCATAGAATCTTTGACCCAATATTAGTATTTTATTGCTGCTGTAGATATTATCCTAAAGTTAGTGGCTTAAAATAACACAAATGTACTTTTTTTCCAGGTCTAGATTTCAGAAATGCAAAATGGGTCAAAATCTAGATAGAAGCCGGCGTGGTGGC
This sequence comes from Acomys russatus, assembly GCF_903995435.1. Classification (NCBI taxonomy): domain Eukaryota; kingdom Metazoa; phylum Chordata; class Mammalia; order Rodentia; family Muridae; genus Acomys; species Acomys russatus. The sequence continues at coordinate 34,137,125 of NC_067154.1, read as the reverse complement.
ACAGGCCTATAATCCCAGCACTCGGGAGGCAGAAGCAGGCAGATCGCTGTGAGTTCGAGGCCAGTATGGTTTACAAAGTGAGTCCAGGACAGCGAAGGCTATACAGAGAAACCCTGTTTTGAAAGAACAACAGCAAAAAATCTAGATAGAAGTCCAGTATTCGCACAGCTGTGATCAAGAACTGGTTGACTTAGTTTTTGTAGCTCCTCAGGACTGTTGTTTGCCAGTGCTCTGGTGTCTGCTTTTGCCTTGCCTTTGTTGTCTATCTGCTATAAACTCTTATGGTCTCTCTTTGGAAGCCTTTTCAGTTTAGATGAGCCCACAAGTATCATCCTGGGTGAGCTTCCAATCTCAATATCCTTTGGCATTTATTCAAAAGTGATGCTAAGGTAACTTTCATATATTTCCCACATCCAGAGGAGGTATTGAATTGTTTATCTTATCACATACCCAATTCCAATAACCTGATCACATACTGGCTTTAGTAAGCTATGTCAAAAACAGAAGGTAAAAGAACAACCTGAAATGCTTTTCTATCCTGGTTTACATGAGTCAGCCTGATTCCTACATAGCCTTATCTTTCTTGTTTGTTGAAACCTTAAGTAAGAACACCAGTAATGCAATTGCACTGAAGTCCCTGTACTGCCGTCAGTGCCTGGATAATTTACAGATGGACTGTACAGAAAGATACCTGGATATAAGCAACTGTTCTAGCCCCTAATACTTGAGCCTTCTCATCATTCACGCCAGGCACAGGATTTTCCAATTTTATGGGGAATGCAGAGGTTTAAACACCACATGTAACAAATCTAAAACAAAACCTTCATAAACCCAACACAAGTTGAAGTCAAGTGTTAAATAAGACCTGGACCAGATCTCTCCAGCCCAGCCTCTAATATCTGATTTCTATGCAATGTAAAGTATGATTCTCCATACATCTATATTTCAGTCTTATCCTATGTAGGATCATAATGACAATATGTAATTCTTAGGAATGTTCTGAAGAATATATATTATAATGGATATGTTATTACCACCAGGATTGGAAGATATTATTAGTTTTTTTTTTTGAATTATAAATTCACTATCTATTTTAGCCTGAACTGATTCCTTTGCAAATAACAGTAAACCCATAGATATGCAAATATTCTTTGGTATTATCTGAGGATTCAATGGTATTATTAGACACTGCCCTAAATAACTGAGTTGTGTGTGTGTATGTGTGTGTATACATGTTCATACAATACATGTGTGCTTGTGTTTTTATGAAAATGGGTTTTCATGCCTATGGAAGCCAGCAGTCAATTTCAACTGTTGTCCCTAAGGACCATCTACTTTATTTTAAGACAGGGTGTTTCACAATGCATGGCGTTGTCAGTTCAGTGAATGGAACCCAGAGATCTCCCTATTTATGCCTCCCAAGTATTGGGATTACAAAAATGGTACCAGTGTTTCAAGTTGTTTTCTTTTTTAATTTTTTTCTCTCACATATTGCATCCAGACCACAGCTTCCCCTCCACTCATTCCTCCATGTTCTTGATCCTCCCAGCCTCCCTCCCTCCACTTCTCCCAGATCCTCTCCACCTTCTCTCTCACACAGACCCACTGCCCTTTTATCTCACTTCAGAGAAAAGCCGGCCTCCCAATTACATCTACAACATAACAAGATAAGATAAAACTAGGCATAGATCCTCACATCAAGGCAGCAGGAGGCAACCCTGTAGGAGAAGAAATTTCCCAAAAGGAGGTAAAAGAATCAGCCACATCCCCACTGCCCCTGTTAGAATTCCCACCAAATACCCTTAAGCTAAAAACACTCAAATTATGTATGCAAAGTAACTGACACAGACCCATGCAAGCTTTTCAGTCTCTGTGAGACCCTATGAGGTGTGTTTGCTTGATTCTGTGAGCCCTGTTCTCCTGATGTCCTCAACCCCTCTGGCTCTTACAATCCTTCTTTCCATTCTTCTGCAGGGTCCTGGAGTTCCAGCTATGAGGTATAGGTCTGTGGATCTGTTCCCATCAGCTACCAGAGCAAGCCTCTCTGACTGTGATTGGGCTAGCCACTGGGTACTGATATGTGAGTATAGGAGAATACTGTTAGGAATTATTTCACTGACTTTTTTTTTTTTTTCGTCGGTCCTGTTGGTTTCTACCTCAGGTCTCTGTGCCATCCATATTCTGGTTCCTGGCCATCCAAGCAGTGTTGTTTGTTTGGACACTCCCACAACCTATAAGCTACCATTGCCCTAGCACATCTTGCAGGTGGAACAGGTGACGGTAGAAGATTTTTTTTTTTTTGACTGGGTTGGTGTCCAAGCCCAATACTGTGAGAATTGCAAGGTTACAGAGGATGGCTGGTTCAGATTCCATATCCTTCATTACTAGAAGTCTGTTCCATGGTCACCCATATAGGTTCCAGGAAATTTCCACAGCACTAAGTTTCCATATTACCCTAAATACCTTCCTATTCCAGTTACTCTCTCCTCAGTCCCCATACCTGATCCCTCCTGTTCCCATCCATACTCATGGAGTCTACCATCTGAATATATTTCTCTTCCCCTTTCCCATGGCAATCCATGCATCTCCCCTCCTCTAGCCCTGTGTTTTACTTAGCCTCTCAAGGACTGTGAATTATAGTGTAAATATCCTTTATATAACAGCTAATAACTACATTTAAGTGAGAACATACCATATTTATCTTTCTCCTTCTGAGTTACCTTTCTCAAGATGATTATTCTAGTTCTACACATTTGTCTGCAAATTTCACCATGCCATTTTTAAACAGTTATTCAGTAGTACTACATTATATAAATATACCATATTTTTAAAAACCATTCTTTAGTTGAGGAGCTTTTAAGTTGTTTTCAGTTTCTGGCTACTAAAAATAAAGTCACTGTGAACAGAATTAAGCAAATACACTTGTGATAGAATGGAACATCTTTTGTGTAAATGCCCAAGAGTCTTATAGCTTTGCCTTTAGATGGGTCAATTTCAATGATTTCCACAGTGGTTGTACAAGGTTGCCCTCTCACCACCAATAGAAGAGTGTACCCCTTGCTCTACGTCCTCACAAGCCTGTGCTGTCACTTGTGTCATTGATCTCAGCCATGATGATAGGTGTAGATGGATTCTCAAAGAAGTTTTGAGTTGCATTTCATTGGTGGTTAAGGATTTCAACATTTTTTTTTTAAAAAAATGTTTCTCAGTCATTTGTGTTTAATTTTTACTGAGAATTCTGTTTATATCTGTATGCAATTTTAAATTACATTGAGTGGTTTAATGATCTATACTTTCTTGAGTTCTTACATATTTTGGATATTAGGCCTCTAACAGATGTGGAGTTGCTAAAAATCCTTTCCCATTCTCTAGGCTGCCATATTTTCCTATTGACAGTGTCCTTCACCTTACAGAAGCTTTTATTATTTATGAGTCTCATTTATTAACTGTCAACCTTAGTGCCTGTACTATTGGTTTTCTGTTTAGGAAACGATCTCTAATGACAATGTGTTCAGAGCTATTCCCAACTTTCTCTTCTATCATGTTCAGTGTGTCTGTTTTAATGTTGAGGTCCTTAATTCACCTGAACTTGAGTTCTGTGAAAGTGACAGGTATGGCTCTATCTGCATTCTTCTATATGCTGACACCCTGTTAGACCAACATCATTTGTTGAAGATACTGCCTTTTTTCCCCACTGTGTATTTCTGGATTCATTATCAAATGTCAGGTATCCATAAGTGTGGATTTATGTCTGGTTCATCAGTTAGATTTCATTGATGAACATGTCTGTATTTATGCCAATACGGATTGTTTTTTTTTTTAATTTTAATTTTTGGTTTTTTGAGACAGGGTTTCTCTGTGTAGCCTTGGATGTCCTTGACTCGCTTTGTAGACCAGGCTAGCCTCGAACTCACAGTGATCCGCCTGCCTCTGCCTCCCAAGTGCTGGGATTAAAGGCATGTGCCACCACGCCTGGCTTACAGATTGGTTTTTTATTGTTATAGGTCCATAGTAGTTTGAAGCCAGGCATGGTGTTACCTTTGGAAGTTCTTTTACTGTACAGAATTGTTTTAGCTATTCTGGCTTTTGTTTTGTTTTGTTTTCCACATGAAGTTAAGAATTGTTCTTTCAAGGTTTGAAATGAATTTAGATGAAATTTTGATAGATTACATTCAATCTATGGTTTGCTCTTGGTAGGATGGTCAGTTTTACTATGTTAATTCTATCGATCCATGTGAAATGGAGATCTTTCCATTTTCTGTTATCTTCTTAGTTATCTTACTTAAATGACTTGTAGTTTTATCATGAAAATTTTTCACCTGCTTGGTTAGAGTTACCACGTGATATTTTATATTACTTCTGGATATGGTATAGGATGTTGTTTCCTTCAGTTGTTTCTTAGTGTGTGTGTTATTTGTATGTAGGAGGACTATTAATTTTTTTTATTTAATCTTGTATGCAACCAATTTTCTGAAGGAGTTTATCAGCTATAGGGATTCCCTAGTGAAGTATTTTTGCTCTCTTATGTATATTATCATATCATTTGCAAATAACAATATTTTTACTTCTTCTTTTCTTATTTCTACTCTCTTCATCTCCTTTAGTTGTCACCTTGCTTTAGGTAAAACTTCAAGTACTATATTATATAAATATGGAGAGAGTAGAGAGCCTTATCTTTTTCCTGAGTTTAGTGAAATTGTTTTGAGTTTCTGTCCATTTAATTTCTAGTTTGCTGTATGTTTGCTGTAAAACACTCTTATTGTGTTTAGGCATATCCTTTGTAGCCCTAAAATCTCCAAGACTTTCAACAAGTAGGGGTGTTATACTTTGTCAAGGGCATCTATGAAGATGATCATGTAGACTTTCTCTTTGTTTATTTAGTGGGTTGCATTTACTGATTTTGGTATGAAAATTCATCCCAGCATCTCTGAGATGAAGCCTTCTTGATCATATTGGGAGATCTTTTGGAGTTTTTTTTGGAGTCAGTTTTCAATTATTTTAGTGAATGTTCTCATGTCTTGTTTATAATGGAAATGGGTCTGTAAATCTCTTTTTGTTGAATGTTTATGTGGTTTGGATATCGGAGTGAATTATATGGGTACAATTCCTCATATTAGTATCAGTGTATTAGTATAAGTGTATGGTCAGCTTTGGAGTAAATTCTGTCAACTATGAAGAAGAAGGTATATTCTTTCTTGTTTGGATAAAATAATCTCTTGATATTTGTTAGATCCATTGGGTTAGCTCCAGTATTTCTCTGTTAAGTTTTGTCTGAATGAAAGTGGGCATTGAAGTGTCCCACTAACGGCATTTGAGGGTGGATGTGTTGGTTACACTTTAGCCATTTTTTTCAAATGTAGGTGCTCTTGCATTAAGGACATAACTATTAGGAAATAAAAAGTTATCCTGCTGTAATTTTTCTTTGATAAATATAAATTGTTCTTCCTTGTCTCTTCATTTATTTTGTTAGATATTTGAATGGATATACCAGTTTCTTCCTTAGGAACATTTACTTGGAAAATCTTTCTCCAATCCTTTCTGTAAGGTAATATCTATCCTTGATATTGAGGTATATGTCTATTTCTTTGATATAGCACATTCATTCTATTAGTCTGGGTCTTTTTAATGGGGAATTGAATCCATTAATATTAAAGAATATTGATATTGAGAGATATGATATTGAGTGATATCAATAACCAATGATTCTTATTTCCTGTTATTTTGTTGTTGTTGTTGTTGGTGGTGGTGGTGGTGGTGGTTGTGATGGTGGTAGTGATGGTGGTATTGGTGATGGTGGTAGTAGTGGTAATGGTGGTGGTGGTGGTGTGTGTATTTATATGTTTCTCTCATTTGGTATTTGCTGGTGTAAAAGTATATGCTGTTTTCATGGGTTTAGTAAAATTCTTTGGTTTGGAGTTTTTTTTTTCCTAGTATCTAATATACAGTGGAATTTATAGATAGATAGTCTTTAAATTTGACTTAACATAAAATATCTTATCTTCTCCAAGTATACTGACTGAATTTTTTTCTGGGTATAATAGTATGAGTTGTAGTCTCTTAGAGTCTGTAGACCAACTGTCCAGGTGCTCTTGGATTTTAGAGTCTCCACTGAGAAGTTGAGTGTACTTCTAATAGTTTCATCTTTATATGTTATTTTCTCCTTTCCCTTGCATCTTTTAATATTTTTGTACATTAAATTATTTGACTATTATTTGACAAGGGAACTTTCTTTGCTCTTCCAACTTATTTGACATTAGTATGCTGCTTTTTACCTCTATAGGCGTGTCTTTCTTTAGGTTAAATTTTTTTCTTTTATTTTTTTGTTGAAACTATTTTCTGGGCCTTTGACCTATGATTCTTTTGTTTCTGTTCTTAATATTCTTAAGTTGGTTTTCATAGTGTCTCATATTTTCTAGATTTTTTTTTTTTTAATCAGGATGTTTTTTAGATTGAACATTTCCTTTGACTTCTGTATCTATTTCTTTTATTATATGTTTATCACTTAATATTGTCACTTCCACCTCTTGTGTCTGTTAGTGATGCTTATGCTGGTAGCTCTTGTTCACTTAACAAGGTTTTGCATTTTCAGAATTCCCTCATTCTGAACAGTTTTATTTGTTTCCTTCAATGTTTTGTTTGAAATTTCCTGGCATTCTTTAAGGAATTTTTACATATTCTCCATTTTTTCTTGAAATTTTCTTGAAAATTTAAAGGGATTTATTCAATTCTTTTAAAAGACATCTACTATCTTCATAAAATTGGTTAAATGTCTTTTTTTTTTTTTTTTTTTTTTTTTTTTTGTATGCTTTAGGCATGTTGGAATAGCCAGAGATTACTGGAGTAGGCTAGCTTGGCTCTGATGATGACGTTTTGTCCTGGCTTTTGTTACCTTATTCTTAAATTGAGGTCTGGACATCTGGGTTTGGCATAATTAGAGGTCTAGGTATCGATTTCTGGGTTTTTCCTTCTTGTATAGATGCTTTGTTCCTTGGTTTCTGTTTCTGCCTTGGTCTTCTGGCATTTGTGGCTTAGCTGGAGGTTTTCACCTAAGATGAGATCTGAACTTCTGATGGCCAGTGTGGTCTTTTGTTGGGCTGGAGGTCTTTGCCTGGGTTGAGTGCAGGAATTGTTGTTGCCAGCATGGCCTCTGATCCCACAAGCAGACTGTAGTGAGATGTGGACTAAAGATTTAGAGAACAACATCCAAATATCCCAGATGCATTTCATCATTGATTCGTGTGGAATTTATAAATTTAAAATTTAATAAGAATACATAAGAAATTCTAAATAATTTCTCAGTTTTCACACTTTGTTTAAGATTACAAAGAGAATCTAACTTAGAGGTAGTGTACATATCAGTCAATCAATTATCTATCCTAATTTTTTTCTTCATATGACTAGTAAATCTTTGAGCACTTACTGCTTCCTTTGCCTCTTTCTATACTGCTGTTAAGAAAAATTATCTTTATAAGAAGCAAAACATACCACAAAGTGAAGGCAAGAGAATTTTGGGACTCCTGTATTAGATATTACATATCTAAAACTAGTTTCATCTACTGTAACTTACTCTATTATGTGTTCTTTCTTTTATTTTTTCTTTTGTTTCATTCTGTTTGTTGGTTGGTTATTACTTGGTTTTTGTTTCTCTGTATTGTCTTGGCTGTCCTGGACTCACTTTGTAGATCATGCTGGCCTGGAACTCACAGAGATCCACCTGCCTTTGTCTCCTGGAGTGCTGGGAATACAGGGATGTGCCACTGTGTGTGGCTTTGTGTGTCCATTCTTAAACATTTTTCTTTGCTTTCAAAGAGAAATTTTCAACACCTAAATCACAGCAAATTATAAAGCCTACTGAATTTTATCATTGTCGTTTTTTCCTTTTTAGCTTTCAACTTATGTCGATTCAAGTCAGTAGCTATTGTTGGCAACAAACTGAATGTTCAAACCTAGCTAATGTCTTCTCAGCTAATTGTGACACACTCATGCTCCCATAGGGATTTTAAGCATTATTAAAAGAAGTCTAAAGTACTTCTTGTGATTTAACACATCATTAGAATTCCTCCAAAAGGGCCCAAAGTTATAGAATAAGAATTAACAGTTTACACTAGAGATTCCTCCATCTATCTTTTTCAAATTTTCTATTTACAGTTGTATCACCTCTGCAGTCACAGTTGTATCCACTCCTTACATAGCCACATCTCCACATTCTAAGGATTGATCAAGTCCCCAGCATTAAAAAACAAAATCAAGCCCCCCCCCCTCAAAAAAACCCTCACCTTATTAGTGGACTTGGTTATTTTTATTCAGGAGCACCTCCTTCTGTGTTGTTGAATGGTTGACACTTCTATATTGACTAATGATTTGATCAATGAACCATTCTTTCTGTCACTAACAATATCCATGAGAATCTTTGCATCTATTTACTCTCTACAATTTTTAACTCAACCTCATAATTAAAACACAAATTTGACTAAAAAGAAAAATCCAAGTTGGTAGGAAATGAAGATCATCTTCGGAACTTCAGCTGGTAGACTTAAGAGTAAAGAAAATGTTTTCTCTGTTCTTGGCATTACTAAGAGGAGGAACCTAAAGTTGATGAAAGGTATAGTTTAGGAAAGCGCTATAATCTACCTACTGCTTTTGTCAAGAATGAAATACGACATTCCCACTATCTCTGCTCTATCTTTGTTACTGCACAGCTTGTAGACAGGGTAAATTTGGGTCAAAACATTTGTGAGTGGGTTGGTGTTCTCCTCCCAGTGTGAAGCTGAAGCTTCATGTGTGTCCTCTAGTAAGGGGAACAAGGGCTGTCTCTCACATAGACTCTGCTGTCTGTTTTTTATAATTTCCCCATGGCAGGTCTTCCACGTCAGGCCACAGGGGAAGAGGGGAGGCATGGTCTTGATATAACTTGATGAGCTGCAGTGTGGTGGTGGTGGTGGTGGCTCTGTTTCTCTGAGAAACACTGAGGAGAGGATGTAGAAAGAGGAAGACTTGTTGGGACTGGGATGAGAGGATAAAGGGGGCTATGAATAAATAAAACAAATAATATTTAAAATGAATAAAATATGGCCTGCTTGCTAGGTCCACCTGGGGCACAGACTGTAGATATGAGATGCATGCTATCCCCTAAGTCCTGTTATCAGGACCATAGCTCTGCATGACTTCCAAAGGAGTTTTGCTGATACCAGGAACATCCAGAAAATACCAGAGAAAAACAGATGGCTAAAGGCCATCCTAAAAACACAATAAACAGGAGCCAGGCAACATGGAACCACTAGAGTGCAGCTATCCTATTTCAACAAGCCCCGGATATCCTACCATAGCCAAATTACATGATGATAGCCTTAAATTCAATCTTAGATGATAAAGGCTTTTACATAAGAAATGAATATGTCCCTTAAATTAATACAGGAACATATAATCAAACAAGTGAAGGAAATGAATAAAACTGTTTAACAACTGAAAATGCAAATAGAAGCAATATAGAAAACAAATGGGAAATTGTGGAGATGGAAAGCATAGAGAAAACAACAAGAACTACAGATACAAGCATCACAAACAGATTACAAGACACAGAAGACAGAATATTAGGCAGAGAAGACACAAATAAAGAAATCTATGCATTGGTCAGAGAAAATGTTAAATCTAAAAAGTTTCTGGCAGAAAATATCCAGGAAATCAGGGACATTATGAAAAGACCGTATGATTCTTTGTATTTTTTCAGTGTCTGTTGTTATGTCTCCCTTTTCATTTCTAATTTTGTTGATTTGGATAGTGTCTCTTTGCCTTTTCCTTAGTTTGGCTAATGTTTTGTCTGTCTTGTTGATTTTCTCAAAGAACCAGCTCCTGGTTTTGTTGATTCTTTGAATTGTTCTCTTTGTTTCTAACTTATTGATTTCAGCTCTGAGTTTGATTATTTCCAGCCATCTACTCCTCTTGGGTACTTCTGCTTTTCCCTAGGGCTTCCAGATGTGTCATTAAGTTGCCTATATGAGATGTTTCCAATTTCTTTATGAAGACACTTAGTCCTATGAATTTTCCTCTTAGCTCACTGCTTTTAATGTATCCCATAAATTTGGGTAAGTTGATCCCTCATTTTCATTGAATTTTAGGAAGTGCTTAATTGTTTTCTTTCTTTCTTCCCTGACCTAGTTGTCATTAAATAGAGAGTTGTTTAGTTTCCATGTGTGTGTAGGCATTTTGATATTTCTGTCATTTTGAAGTCCAGCTTTTGGCCATGGTGATCTGATAGGATATAAGGTATTATTTCAATCTTCTTGTATCTGTTGAGGTTTGTTTTGTGACCTACTATATGATCTAGAAACCTACAAGAAGACCAGTAAGGCTGGAAGATCTGGCCCAAGCCTGGTCAAACTACTGTACCAACCAAGGTCAATGCATGTAGTAAACCTAGAACTCTTATCCAAATCTAGCCAATGGACACCACAATCTCCACAACTGTGTAGAGAGCAGGGACTGACTCTGATATGGGCTCTGATACCCCCTATTTGTCCACTTCCACTTGGCAGGGATACCTGTTGACACTCAGAGGAAGAGTAAGCAGGCTACCAGGAAGAGACCTGATAGGCTGTGATCTTATAGTGGGGAACAAAGTCTCCTTCTGTCACAGACCTAGGAGAGGGGAATGGGAAGAAAGAGGGATAGGAGTAACAGAAAGATACAAGTAAGGGGATAACAAATGAGATGTAATCTGAATAAATTAGTTGAATAAAAAATTTAAAAAAGACCAAACCTATGAATAATAAGAACAGAACAAGGAGAAGATTCCCAAATTCATGGTCCAGAAAATGCTTTCACTTTTGTTGTTGTTTTTTAATGAATAATATTTTTTACATATACATTTAAATTATTACACATATATAAAATAAACTACACACTGAAAGAAGAGACATGAAACAGTGAGGAATTATATTAATGTTACAGTCATAGTGTTTTGGCTGTTTGTATTTGGCAGCCTTGACAAAAACATTTTTCTATCTTGGTGAGTCTAAAATTCACAATGTAAATCAATATCAATCATATCACTTCTCTATGAACTTAAAACATTATCTCAACCTAAAAATATCTTAACCCTTAAACAAATAAGCTTAATTGTAAAACTAAACTATCTGGTCTTCAATCCCATCATAGACTTGAGAAGGAATAAAATTAATTACCTGAGTAAACAAGAAGGGCAGGTTAGCAGTTTCCAAATTGAAAAAAATGACAGAGACAGTTTGCTCCCTGAACATTAACCCAAAACTCTCTCTAATGTTCTTTCAACAAAATCATAGAAGAAATTTCTCCAACCTAAAGTAAGAGATGTCTATAAACATACAAGAAAGTTACAGAACCAGAAATAGGTTGGACAAGAAAAGAAAACCCTCCCATCACATAGTAATCAAAATACTAACTGTATAGAACAAATAAAGAATATTACAATCTTCAAGGGAAAAAGGACAAGTACCATAGAAAGATAGACCTATCTGAATTATACCCTGCTTCTCAACCGAGACTCTAAACTCCAGAAGTGCTTGGACATATACCTTGCAGACTCTAAGAGAC